>NW_026691388.1:0-121973 GCF_020826845.1 Diceros bicornis minor | reverse complement strand
CCTGCTGCTTCGACCAGGGGCTCATTTTTTCCTGGAAAGACAAAGCCATGGCCTCACCCCACGCCTGCGCTTTGCCACGGCAGGCAGCCCAGATGTAGGAAAGGCTCTGTGGAGTCAGAAGTGCCGAGACAGGCAGATGGCACCAGAGGGTTTGGGGGCCAGGGCGCAACTGGGCTAGCCCCTCCTCCCGGGAGTCGGGGAGGCCCGGCCTTCCTAGTGCCCAGGCCACGGCTCCGGGGAGAAACCCGCCATGGAGGGCACGCGGGAGGCCCTCTGCCTGAGGTGGCAGGTGTCACGCCAGGGCCACTGCAAGCCTGGCTCGGCTTGCCTGCTTTCTCCAAAGGAGGCTGGCCGACCAGCCGAACCTGGCACCTGGGCCAGGCCCCTTCCAAGGGGACGAGTTCCAGAGGCTAGAGCCCTGGGGGCGGCTGCCAAGTCTCCTGGGGCGTGTGCTGGGCCCCCGTCAGAGGAGGAAGCAGCCTGGTAAACGGTGTGCCAGGCCTGAGATCTGGAGGCCTCCCACAGCCGGGTCCCTGTCCTGCCCAGGCCCCCCGAGGGAGGACGATGGTCGGGCAGTGGCGAGCGGGGTGGGGCTGGCGCCGAGCCTGCCCTTGGATGCCCCGGGGAAGGGCGCCGGGGGATGGGCTGCCCCTGGCCAGGTCTGAGGGACCGACCCAGCTCGGGGCTGTCGGGGGCAGAGAGAGAACCCCCCTCCGCCCTTTCCCTTCAGGTTCTTAGGGCTGGCCAAATCCTTCCCAAGACAGCTTGTCTGGAGAAAATCAGACCCAGCTGAAGAACATGTGTCCATGGGGGAAACCCGGGAAACTGAGTCTCCCCACACAATAGCAGAGATTCTCATCTTGCATCCTCTCCTGAGCTAATGACAAAGGTGGATGTCCCGGGTGGGTGGGCCTGTGGAATGGGAGAGGGGAGGAAGTCTATTGTCATGCAGAGGGACATGGAAAGACTTGTCTGAAGCTTATCCCTTGCACTGGGGTCAGGTCAGGAATGGACGGCACAGAGGTGAGCAGGAACCAACCGGCCTCTCTGTGGTGGGGCTGGCCCCGGGGCAGGCGTGGGGGTGATGGCTGGAAGTGGGATGGCGCGTGAGTTGGCACCAGCCAGCGGTGGAGGCAGAGACTCAGAGGTCAGGGATCTCTCTCTCTGTCTCTGTCTCTCTCTCTCTCCCTCAGGGAGCTGAGGAGAGTAAGGTGGCGCCCCCTGCCCACCTCGCCTACCTCTCCATGGGCCCTTCTTTCTCTGGCCGCTCCGGGAGCCCTGCGGGCTTGGGTTCAACCCCCCCACACACCGCACAGGCCAAGGGCGCATGCGCGACCGCCGGGGCCTAGGGCTGGCCTCGGGGGGGGGGGGGGTCCTCAGTGAAGGCCCCGCCCTCCCTCCAGGCTCTGACCCAGCTGCAGCTCTTCCATCGCCGCCCTTCTGGACTCGGCTTCAGCTGTCTCCCTCCCCTCCCCCACTCCCACTCAGCTTGCAGGCCGCTTCCCTGCCTTGAAAGCATTGCTCTGGCCCTGAGGGCCACAGACCTACTGGGCTTCAAGCTCAAGGCTCTGCCTGGGCCTGCTGCTTCGGCCAGGGGCTCATTTTTTCCTGGAAAGACAAAGCCATGGCCTCACTCCACGCCTGCACTTTGCCACGGCAGGCAGCCCAGATGTAGGAAAGGCTCTGTGGAGTCAGAAGTGCCGAGACAGGCAGATGGCACCAGAGGGTTTGGGGGCCAGGGCGCAACTGGGCTAGCCCCTCCTCCCGGGAGTCGGGGAGGCCCGGCCTTCCTAGTGCCCAGGCCACGGCTCCGGGGAGAAACCCGCCATGGAGGGCACGCGGGAGGCCCTCTGCCTGAGGTGGCAGGTGTCACGCCAGGGCCACTGCAAGCCTGGCTCGGCTTGCCTGCTTTCTCCAAAGGAGGCTGGCCGACCAGCCGAACCTGGCACCTGGGCCAGGCCCCTTCCAAGGGGACGAGTTCCAGAGGATAGAGCCCTGGGGGCGGCTGCCAAGTCTCCTGGGGCGTGTGCTGGGCCCCCGTCAGAGGAGGAAGCAGCCTGGTAAACGGTGTGCCAGGCCTGAGATCTGGAGGCCTCCCACAGCCGGGTCCCTGTCCTGCCCAGGCCCCCCGAGGGAGGACGATGGTCGGGCAGTGGCGAGCGGGGTGGGGCTGGCGCCGAGCCTGCCCTTGGATGCCCCGGGGAAGGGCGCCGGGGGATGGGCTGCCCCTGGCCAGGTCTGAGGGACCGACCCAGCTCGGGGCTGTCGGGGGCAGAGAGAGAACCCCCCTCCGCCCTTTCCCTTCAGGTTCTTAGGGCTGGCCAAATCCTTCCCAAGACAGCTTGTCTGGAGAAAATCAGACCCAGCTGAAGAACGTGTGTCCATGGGGGAAACCCGGGAAACTGAGTCTCCCCACACAATAGCAGAGATTCTCATCTTGCATCCTCTCCTGAGCTAATGACAAAGGTGGATGTCCCGGGTGGGTGGGCCTGTGGAATGGGAGAGGGGAGGAAGTCTATTGTCACGCAGAGGGACATGGAAAGACTTGTCTGAAGCTTATCCCCTGCACTGGGGTCAGGTCGGGAAGGGACGGCACAGAGGTGAGCAGGAACCAACCGGCCTCTCTGTGGTGGGGCTGGCCCCGGGGCAGGCGTGGGGGTGATGGCTGGAAGTGGGATGGCACGTGAGTTGGCACCAGCCAGCGGTGGAGGCAGAGACTCAGAGGTCAGGGATCTCTCTCTCTGTCTCTGTCTCTCTCTCTCTCCCTCAGGGAGCTGAGGAGAGTAAGGTGGCGCCCCCTGCCCACCTCGCCTACCTCTCCATGGGCCCTTCTTTCTCTGGCCGCTCCGGGAGCCCTGCGGGCTTGGGTTCAACCCCCCACACACCGCACAGGCCAAGGGCGCATGCGCGACCGCCGGGGCCTAGGGCTGGCCTCGGGGGGGGGGGGGGGGTCCTCAGTGAAGGCCCCCGCCCTCCCTCCAGGCTCTGACCCAGCTGCAGCTCTTCCATCGCCGCCCTTCTGGACTCGGCTTCAGCTGTCTCCCTCCCCTCCCCCACTCCCACTCAGCTTGCAGGCCGCTTCCCTGCCTTGAAAGCATTGCTCTGGCCCTGAGGGCCACAGACCTACTGGGCTTCAAGCTCAAGGCTCTGCCTGGGCCTGCTGCTTCGGCCAGGGGCTCATTTTTTCCTGGAAAGACAAAGCCATGGCCTCACTCCATGCCTGCACTTTGCCACGGCAGGCAGCCCAGATGTAGGAAAGGCTCTGTGGAGTCAGAAGTGCCGAGACAGGCAGATGGCACCAGAGGGTTTGGGGGCCAGGGCGCAACTGGGCTAGCCCCTCCTCCCGGGAGTCGGGGAGGCCCGGCCTTCCTAGTGCCCAGGCCACGGCTCCGGGGAGAAACCCGCCATGGAGGGCACGCGGGAGGCCCTCTGCCTGAGGTGGCAGGTGTCACGCCAGGGCCACTGCAAGCCTGGCTCGGCTTGCCTGCTTTCTCCAAAGGAGGCTGGCCGACCAGCCGAACCTGGCACCTGGGCCAGGCCCCTTCCAAGGGGACGAGTTCCAGAGGCTAGAGCCCTGGGGGCGGCTGCCAAGTCTCCTGGGGCGTGTGCTGGGCCCCCGTCAGAGGAGGAAGCAGCCTGGTAAACGGTGTGCCAGGCCTGAGATCTGGAGGCCTCCCACAGCCGGGTCCCTGTCCTGCCCAGGCCCCCCGAGGGAGGACGATGGTCGGGCAGTGGCGAGCGGGGTGGGGCTGGCGCCGAGCCTGCCCTTGGATGCCCCGGGGAAGGGCGCCGGGGGATGGGCTGCCCCTGGCCAGGTCTGAGGGACCGACCCAGCTCGGGGCTGTCGGGGGCAGAGAGAGAACCCCCCTCCGCCCTTTCCCTTCAGGTTCTTAGGGCTGGCCAAATCCTTCCCAAGACAGCTTGTCTGGAGAAAATCAGACCCAGCTGAAGAACATGTGTCCATGGGGGAAACCCGGGAAACTGAGTCTCCCCACACAATAGCAGAGATTCTCATCTTGCATCCTCTCCTGAGCTAATGACAAAGGTGGATGTCCCGGGTGGGTGGGCCTGTGGAATGGGAGAGGGGAGGAAGTCTATTGTCATGCAGAGGGACATGGAAAGAGTTGTCTGAAGCTTATCCCCTGCACTGGGGTCAGGTCGGGAAGGGACGGCACAGAGGTGAGCAGGAACCAACCGGCCTCTCTGTGGTGGGGCTGGCCCCGGGGCAGGCATGGGGGTGATGGCTGGAAGTGGGATGGCGCGTGAGTTGGCACCAGCCAGCGGTGGAGGCAGAGACTCAGAGGTCAGGGATCTCTCTCTCTGTCTCTGTCTCTCTCTCTCTCCCTCAGGGAGCTGAGGAGAGTAAGGTGGCGCCCCCTGCCCACCTCGCCTACCTCTCCATGGGCCCTTCTTTCTCTGGCCGCTCCGGGAGCCCTGCGGGCTTGGGTTCAACCCCCCACACACCGCACAGGCCAAGGGCGCATGCGCGACCGCCGGGGCCTAGGGCTGGCCTCGGGGGGGGGGGGGGTGTCCTCAGTGAAGGCCCCGCCCTCCCTCCAGGCTCTGACCCAGCTGCAGCTCTTCCATCGCCGCCCTTCTGGACTCGGCTTCAGCTGTCTCCCTCCCCTCCCCCACTCCCACTCAGCTTGCAGGCCGCTTCCCTGCCTTGAAAGCATTGCTCTGGCCCTGAGGGCCACAGACCTACTGGGCTTCAAGCTCAAGGCTCTGCCTGGGCCTGCTGCTTCGGCCAGGGGCTCATTTTTTCCTGGAAAGACAAAGCCATGGCCTCACTCCATGCCTGCACTTTGCCACGGCAGGCAGCCCAGATGTAGGAAAGGCTCTGTGGAGTCAGAAGTGCCGAGACAGGCAGATGGCACCAGAGGGTTTGGGGGCCAGGGCGCAACTGGGCTAGCCCCTCCTCCCGGGAGTCGGGGAGGCCCGGCCTTCCTAGTGCCCAGGCCACGGCTCCGGGGAGAAACCCGCCATGGAGGGCACGCGGGAGGCCCTCTGCCTGAGGTGGCAGGTGTCACGCCAGGGCCACTGCAAGCCTGGCTCGGCTTGCCTGCTTTCTCCAAAGGAGGCTGGCCGACCAGCCGAACCTGGCACCTGGGCCAGGCCCCTTCCAAGGGGACGAGTTCCAGAGGCTAGAGCCCTGGGGGCGGCTGCCAAGTCTCCTGGGGCGTGTGCTGGGCCCCCGTCAGAGGAGGAAGCAGCCTGGTAAACGGTGTGCCAGGCCTGAGATCTGGAGGCCTCCCACAGCCGGGTCCCTGTCCTGCCCAGGCCCCCCGAGGGAGGACGATGGTCGGGCAGTGGCGAGCGGGGTGGGGCTGGCGCCGAGCCTGCCCTTGGATGCCCCGGGGAAGGGCGCCGGGGGATGGGCTGCCCCTGGCCAGGTCTGAGGGACCGACCCAGCTCGGGGCTGTCGGGGGCAGAGAGAGAACCCCCCTCCGCCCTTTCCCTTCAGGTTCTTAGGGCTGGCCAAATCCTTCCCAAGACAGCTTGTCTGGAGAAAATCAGACCCAGCTGAAGAACATGTGTCCATGGGGGAAACCCGGGAAACTGAGTCTCCCCACACAATAGCAGAGATTCTCATCTTGCATCCTCTCCTGAGCTAATGACAAAGGTGGATGTCCCGGGTGGGTGGGCCTGTGGAATGGGAGAGGGGAGGAAGTCTATTGTCATGCAGAGGGACATGGAAAGACTTGTCTGAAGCTTATCCCCTGCACTGGGGTCAGGTCGGGAAGGGACGGCACAGAGGTGAGCAGGAACCAACCGGCCTCTCTGTGGTGGGGCTGGCCCCGGGGCAGGCGTGGGGGTGATGGCTGGAAGTGGGATGGCGCGTGAGTTGGCACCAGCCAGCGGTGGAGGCAGAGACTCAGAGGTCAGGGATCTCTCTCTCTGTCTCTGTCTCTCTCTCTCTCCCTCAGGGAGCTGAGGAGAGTAAGGTGGCGCCCCCTGCCCACCTCGCCTACCTCTCCATGGGCCCTTCTTTCTCTGGCCGCTCCGGGAGCCCTGCGGGCTTGGGTTCAACCCCCCACACACCGCACAGCCCAAGGGCGCATGCGCGACCGCCGGGGCCTAGGGCTGGCCTCGGGGGGGGGGGGGGGTCCTCAGTGAAGGCCCCGCCCTCCCTCCAGGCTCTGACCCAGCTGCAGCTCTTCCATCGCCGCCCTTCTGGACTCGGCTTCAGCTGTCTCCCTCCCCTCCCCCAATCCCACTCAGCTTGCAGGCCGCTTCCCTGCCTTGAAAGCATTGCTCTGGCCCTGAGGGCCACAGACCTACTGGGCTTCAAGCTCAAGGCTCTGCCTGGGCCTGCTGCTTCGGCCAGGGGCTCATTTTTTCCTGGAAAGACAAAGCCATGGCCTCACTCCACGCCTGCACTTTGCCACGGCAGGCAGCCCAGATGTAGGAAAGGCTCTGTGGAGTCAGAAGTGCCGAGACAGGCAGATGGCACCAGAGGGTTTGGGGGCCAGGGCGCAACTGGGCTAGCCCCTCCTCCCGGGAGTCGGGGAGGCCCGGCCTTCCTAGTGCCCAGGCCACGGCTCCGGGGAGAAACCCGCCATGGAGGGCACGCGGGAGGCCCTCTGCCTGAGGTGGCAGGTGTCACGCCAGGGCCACTGCAAGCCTGGCTCGGCTTGCCTGCTTTCTCCAAAGGAGGCTGGCCGACCAGCCGAACCTGGCACCTGGGCCAGGCCCCTTCCAAGGGGACGAGTTCCAGAGGATAGAGCCCTGGGGGCGGCTGCCAAGTCTCCTGGGGCGTGTGCTGGGCCCCCGTCAGAGGAGGAAGCAGCCTGGTAAACGGTGTGCCAGGCCTGAGATCTGGAGGCCTCCCACAGCCGGGTCCCTGTCCTGCCCAGGCCCCCCGAGGGAGGACGATGGTCGGGCAGTGGCGAGCGGGGTGGGGCTGGCGCCGAGCCTGCCCTTGGATGCCCCGGGGAAGGGCGCCGGGGGATGGGCTGCCCCTGGCCAGGTCTGAGGGACCCACCCAGCTCAGGGCTGTCGGGGGCAGAGAGAGAACCCCCCTCCGCCCTTTCCCTTCAGGTTCTTAGGGCTGGCCAAATCCTTCCCAAGACAGCTTGTCTGGAGAAAATCAGACCCAGCTGAAGAACATGTGTCCATGGGGGAAACCCGGGAAACTGAGTCTCCCCACACAATAGCAGAGATTCTCATCTTGCATCCTCTCCTGAGCTAATGACAAAGGTGGATGTCCCGGGTGGGTGGGCCTGTGGAATGGGAGAGGGGAGGAAGTCTATTGTCATGCAGAGGGACATGGAAAGACTTGTCTGAAGCTTATCCCCTGCACTGGGGTCAGGTCGGGAAGGGAAGGCACAGAGGTGAGCAGGAACCAACCGGCCTCTCTGTGGTGGGGCTGGCCCCGGGGCAGGCGTGGGGGTGATGGCTGGAAGTGGGATGGCGCGTGAGTTGGCACCAGCCAGCGGTGGAGGCAGAGACTCAGAGGTCAGGGATCTCTCTCTCTGTCTCTGTCTCTCTCTCTCTCCCTCAGGGAGCTGAGGAGAGTAAGGTGGCGCCCCCTGCCCACCTCGCCTACCTCTCCATGGGCCCTTCTTTCTCTGGCCGCTCCGGGAGCCCTGCGGGCTTGGGTTCAACCCCCCACACACCGCACAGGCCAAGGGCGCATGCGCGACCGCCGGGGCCTAGGGCTGGCCTCGGGGGGGGGGGGGGGGGTCCTCAGTGAAGGCCCCGCCCTCCCTCCAGGCTCTGACCCAGCTGCAGCTCTTCCATCGCCGCCCTTCTGGACTCGGCTTCAGCTGTCACCCTCCCCTCCCCCACTCCCACTCAGCTTGCAGGCCGCTTCCCTGCCTTGAAAGCATTGCTCTGGCCCTGAGGGCCACAGACCTACTGGGCTTCAAGCTCAAGGCTCTGCCTGGGCCTGCTGCTTCGGCCAGGGGCTCATTTTTTCCTGGAAAGACAATGCCATGGCCTCACTCCATGCCTGCACTTTGCCACGGCAGGCAGCCCAGATGTAGGAAATGCTCTGTGGAGTCAGAAGTGCCGAGACAGGCAGATGGCACCAGAGGGTTTGGGGGCCAGGGCGCAACTGGGCTAGCCCCTCCTCCCGGGAGTCGGGGAGGCCCGGCCTTCCTAGTGCCCAGGCCACGGCTCCGGGGAGAAACCCGCCATGGAGGGCACGCGGGAGGCCCTCTGCCTGAGGTGGCAGGTGTCACGCCAGGGCCACTGCAAGCCTGGCTCGGCTTGCCTGCTTTCTCCAAAGGAGGCTGGCCGACCAGCCGAACCTGGCACCTGGGCCAGGCCCCTTCCAAGGGGACGAGTTCCAGAGGCTAGAGCCCTGGGGGCGGCTGCCAAGTCTCCTGGGGCGTGTGCTGGGCCCCCGTCAGAGGAGGAAGCAGCCTGGTAAACGGTGTGCCAGGCCTGAGATCTGGAGGCCTCCCACAGCCGGGTCCCTGTCCTGCCCAGGCCCCCCGAGGGAGGACGATGGTCGGGCAGTGGCGAGCGGGGTGGCGCTGGCGCCGAGCCTGCCCTTGGATGCCCCGGGGAAGGGCGCCGGGGGATGGGCTGCCCCTGGCCAGGTCTGAGGGACCGACCCAGCTCGGGGCTGTCGGGGGCAGAGAGAGAACCCCCCTCCACCCTTTCCCTTCAGGTTCTTAGGGCTGGCCAAATCGTTCCCAAGACAGCTTGTCTGGAGAAAATCAGACCCAGCTGAAGAACATGTGTCCATGGGGGAAACCCGGGAAACTGAGTCTCCCCACACAATAGCAGAGATTCTCATCTTGCATCCTCTCCTGAGCTAATGACAAAGGTGGATGTCCCGGGTGGGTGGGCCTGTGGAATGGGAGAGGGGAGGAAGTCTATTGTCATGCAGAGGGACATGGAAAGACTTGTCTGAAGCTTATCCCCGCACTGGGGTCAGGTCGGGAAGGGAAGGCACAGAGGTGAGCAGGAACCAACCGGCCTCTCTGTGGTGGGGCTGGCCCCGGGGCAGGCGTGGGGGTGATGGCTGGAAGTGGGATGGCGCGTGAGTGGCACCAGCCAGGAGGCAGAGACTCAGAGGTCAGGGATCTCTCTCTCTGTCTCTGTCTCTCTCTCTCTCCCTCAGGGAGCTGAGGAGAGTAAGGTGGCGCCCCCTGCCCACCTCGCCTACCTCTCCATGGGCCCTTCTTTCTCTGGCCGCTCCGGGAGCCCTGCGGGCTTGGGTTCAACCCCCCACACACCGCACAGGCCAAGGGCGCATGCGCGACCGCCGGGGCCTAGGGCTGGCCTCGGGGGGGGGGGGTCCTCAGTGAAGGCCCTGCCCTCCCTCCAGGCTCTGACCCAGCTGCCGCTCTTCCATCGCCGCCCTTCTGGACTCGGCTTCAGCTGTCTCCCTCCCCTCCCCCACTCCCACTCAGCTTGCAGGCCGCTTCCCTGCCTTGAAAGCATTGGTCTGGCCCTGAGGGCCACAGACCTACTGGGCTTCAAGCTCAAGGCTCTGCCTGGGCCTGCTGCTTCGGCCAGGGGCTCATTTTTTCCTGGAAAGACAAAGCCATGGCCTCACCCCACGCCTGCACTTTGCCACGGCAGGCAGCCCAGATGTAGGAAAGGCTCTGTGGAGTCAGAAGTGCCGAGACAGGCAGATGGCACCAGAGGGTTTGGGGGCCAGGGCGCAACTGGGCTAGCCCCTCCTCCCGGGAGTCGGGGAGGCCCGGCCTTCCTAGTGCCCAGGCCACGGCTCCGGGGAGAAACCCGCCATGGAGGGCACGCGGGAGGCCCTCTGCCTGAGGTGGCAGGTGTCACGCCAGGGCCACTGCAAGCCTGGCTCGGCTTGCCTGCTTTCTCCAAAGGAGGCTGGCCGACCAGCCGAACCTGGCACCTGGGCCAGGCCCCTTCCAAGGGGACGAGTTCCAGAGGATAGAGCCCTGGGGGCGGCTGCCAAGTCTCCTGGGGCGTGTGCTGGGCCCCCGTCAGAGGAGGAAGCAGCCTGGTAAACGGTGTGCCAGGCCTGAGATCTGGAGGCCTCCCACAGCCGGGTCCCTGTCCTGCCCAGGCCCCCCGAGGGAGGACGATGGTCGGGCAGTGGCGAGCGGGGTGGGGCTGGCGCCGAGCCTGCCCTTGGATGCCCCGGGGAAGGGCGCCGGGGGATGGGCTGCCCCTGGCCAGGTCTGAGGGACCGACCCAGCTCGGGGCTGTCGGGGGCAGAGAGAGAACCCCCCTCCGCCCTTTCCCTTCAGGTTCTTAGGGCTGGCCAAATCCTTCCCAAGACAGCTTGTCTGGAGAAAATCAGACCCAGCTGAAGAACATGTGTCCATGGGGGAAACCCGGGAAACTGAGTCTCCCCACACAATAGCAGAGATTCTCATCTTGCATCCTCTCCTGAGCTAATGACAAAGGTGGATGTCCCGGGTGGGTGGGCCTGTGGAATGGGAGAGGGGAGGAAGTCTATTGTCATGCAGAGGGACATGGAAAGACTTGTCTGAAGCTTATCCCCTGCACTGGGGTCAGGTCGGGAAGGGACGGCACAGAGGTGAGGAGGAACCAACCGGCCTCTCTGTGGTGGGGTTGGCCCCGGGGCAGGCGTGGGGGTGATGGCTGGAAGTGGGATGGCGCGTGAGTTGGCACCAGCCAGCGGTGGAGGCAGAGACTCAGAGGTCAGGGATCTCTCTCTCTGTCTCTGTCTCTCTCTCTCTCCCTCAGGGAGCTGAGGAGAGTAAGGTGGCGCCCCCTGCCCACCTCGCCTACCTCTCCATGGGCCCTTCTTTCTCTGGCCGCTCCGGGAGCCCTGCGGGCTTGGGTTCAACCCCCCACACACCGCACAGGCCAAGGGCGCATGCGCGACCGCCGGGGCCTAGGGCTGGCCTCGGGGGGGGGGGGGGGTCCTCAGTGAAGGCCCCGCCCTCCCTCCAGGCTCTGACCCAGCTGCAGCTCTTCCATCGCCGCCCTTCTGGACTTGGCTTCAGCTGTCTCCCTCCCCTCCCCCACTCCCACTCAGCTTGCAGGCCGCTTCCCTGCCTTGAAAGCATTGCTCTGGCCCTGAGGGCCACAGACCTACTGGGCTTCAAGCTCAAGGCTCTGCCTGGGCCTGCTGCTTCGGCCAGGGGCTCATTTTTTCCTGGAAAGACAAACCCATGGCCTCACCCCACGCCTGCACTTTGCCACGGCAGGCAGCCCAGATGTAGGAAAGGCTCTGTGGAGTCAGAAGTGCCGAGACAGGCAGATGGCACCAGAGGGTTTGGGGGCCAGGGCGCAACTGGGCTAGCCCCTCCTCCCGGGAGTCGGGGAGGCCCGGCCTTCCTAGTGCCCAGGCCACGGCTCCGGGGAGAAACCCGCCATGGAGGGCACGCGGGAGGCCCTCTGCCTGAGGTGGCAGGTGTCACGCCAGGGCCACTGCAAGCCTGGCTCGGCTTGCCTGCTTTCTCCAAAGGAGGCTGGCCGACCAGCCGAACCTGGCACCTGGGCCAGGCCCCTTCCAAGGGGACGAGTTCCAGAGGATAGAGCCCTGGGGGCGGCTGCCAAGTCTCCTGGGGCGTGTGCTGGGCCCCCGTCAGAGGAGGAAGCAGCCTGGTAAACGGTGTGCCAGGCCTGAGATCTGGAGGCCTCCCACAGCCGGGTCCCTGTCCTGCCCAGGCCCCCCGAGGGAGGACGATGGTCGGGCAGTGGCGAGCGGGGTGGGGCTGGCGCCGAGCCTGCCCTTGGATGCCCCGGGGAAGGGCGCCGGGGGATGGGCTGCCCCTGGCCAGGTCTGAGGGACCGACCCAGCTCGGAGCTGTCGGGGGCAGAGAGAGAACCCCCCTCCGCCCTTTCCCTTCAGGTTCTTAGGGCTGGCCAAATCCTTCCCAAGACAGCTTGTCTGGAGAAAATCAGACCCAGCTGAAGAACATGTGTCCATGGGGGAAACCCGGGAAACTGAGTCTCCCCACACAATAGCAGAGATTCTCATCTTGCATCCTCTCCTGAGCTAATGACAAAGGTGGATGTCCCGGGTGGGTGGGCCTGTGGAATGGGAGAGGGGAGGAAGTCTATTGTCATGCAGAGGGACATGGAAAGACTTGTCTGAAGCTTATCCCCTGCACTGGGGTCAGGTCGGGAAGGGACGGCACAGAGGTGAGCAGGAACCAAGCGGCCTCTCTGTGGTGGGGCTGGCCCCGGGGCAGGCGTGGGGGTGATGGCTGGAAGTGGGATGGCGCGTGAGTTGGCACCAGCCAGCGGTGGAGGCAGAGACTCAGAGGTCAGGGATCTCTCTCTCTGTCTCTGTCTCTCTCTCTCTCCCTCAGGGAGCTGAGGAGAGTAAGGTGGCGCCCCCTGCCCACCTCGCCTACCTCTCCATGGGCCCTTCTTTCTCTGGCCGCTCCGGGAGCCCTGCGGGCTTGGGTTCAACCCCCCACACACCGCACAGGCCAAGGGCGCATGCGCGACCGCCGGGGCCTAGGGCTGGCCTCGGGGGGGTGGGGGTCCTCAGTGAAGGCCCCGCCCTCCCTCCAGGCTCTGACCCAGCTGCAGCTCTTCCATCGCCGCCCTTCTGGACTCGGCTTCAGCTGTCTCCCTCCCCTCCCCCACTCCCACTCAGCTTGCAGGCCGCTTCCCTGCCTTGAAAGCATTGCTCTGGCCCTGAGGGCCACAGACCTACTGGGCTTCAAGCTCAAGGCTCTGCCTGGGCCTGCTGCTTCGGCCAGGGGCTCATTTTTTCCTGGAAAGACAAAGCCATGGCCTCACTCCATGCCTGCACTTTGACACGGCAGGCAGCCCAGATGTAGGAAAGGCTCTGTGGAGTCAGAAGTGCCGAGACAGGCAGATGGCACCAGAGGGTTTGGGGGCCAGGGCGCAACTGGGCTAGCCCCTCCTCCCGGGAGTCGGGGAGGCCCGGCCTTCCTAGTGCCCAGGCCACGGCTCCGGGGAGAAACGCGCCATGGAGGGCACGCGGGAGGCCCTCTGCCTGAGGTGGCAGGTGTCACGCCAGGGCCACTGCAAGCCTGGCTCGGCTTGCCTGCTTTCTCCAAAGGAGGCTGGCCGACCAGCCGAACCTGGCACCTGGGCCAGGCCCCTTCCAAGGGGACGAGTTCCAGAGGATAGAGCCCTGGGGGCGGCTGCCAAGTCTCCTGGGGCGTGTGCTGGGCCCCCGTCAGAGGAGGAAGCAGCCTGGTAAACGGTGTGCCAGGCCTGAGATCTGGAGGCCTCCCACAGCCGGGTCCCTGTCCTGCCCAGGCCCCCCGAGGGAGGACGATGGTCGGGCAGTGGCGAGCGGGGTGGGGCTGGCGCCGAGCCTGCCCTTGGATGCCCCGGGGAAGGGCGCCGGGGGATGGGCTGCCCCTGGCCAGGTCTGAGGGACCGACCCAGCTCGGGGCTGTCGGGGGCAGAGAGAGAACCCCCCTCCGCCCTTTCCCTTCAGGTTCTTAGGGCTGGCCAAATCCTTCCCAAGACAGCTTGTCTGGAGAAAATCAGACCCAGCTGAAGAACATGTGTCCATGGGGGAAACCCGGGAAACTGAGTCTCCCCACACAATAGCAGAGATTCTCATCTTGCATCCTCTCCTGAGCTAATGACAAAGGTGGATGTCCCGGGTGGGTGGGCCTGTGGAATGGGAGAGGGGAGGAAGTCTATTGTCATGCAGAGGGACATGGAAAGACTTGTCTGAAGCTTATCCCCTGCACTGGGGTCAGGTCGGGAAGGGAAGGCACAGAGGTGAGCAGGAACCAACCGGCCTCTCTGTGGTGGGGCTGGCCCCGGGGCAGGCGTGGGGGTGATGGCTGGAAGTGGGATGGCGCGTGAGTTGGCACCAGCCAGGAGGCAGAGACTCAGAGGTCAGGGATCTCTCTCTCTGTCTCTGTCTCTCTCTCTCTCCCTCAGGGAGCTGAGGAGAGTAAGGTGGCGCCCCCTGCCCACCTCGCCTACCTCTCCATGGGCCCTTCTTTCTCTGGCCGCTCCGGGAGCCCTGCGGGCTTGGGTTCAACCCCCCACACACCGCACAGGCCAAGGGCGCATGCGCGACCGCCGGGGCCTAGGGCTGGCCTCGGGGGGGGGGGGGGGTCCTCAGTGAAGGCCCCGCCCTCCCTCCAGGCTCTGACCCAGCTGCAGCTCTTCCATCGCCGCCCTTCTGGACTCGGCTTCAGCTGTCTCCCTCCCCTCCCCCACTCCCACTCAGCTTGCAGGCCGCTTCCCTGCCTTGAAAGCATTGCTCTGGCCCTGAGGGCCACAGACCTACTGGGCTTCAAGCTCAAGGCTCTGCCTGGGCCTGCTGCTTCGGCCAGGGGCTCATTTTTTCCTGGAAAGACAAAGCCATGGCCTCACCCCACGCCTGCACTTTGCCACGGCAGGCAGCCCAGATGTAGGAAAGGCTCTGTGGAGTCAGAAGTGCCGAGACAGGCAGATGGCACCAGAGGGTTTGGGGGCCAGGGCGCAACTGGGCTAGCCCCTCCTCCCGGGAGTCGGGGAGGCCCGGCCTTCCTAGTGCCCAGGCCACGGCTCCGGGGAGAAACCCGCCATGGAGGGCACGCGGGAGGCCCTCTGCCTGAGGTGGCAGGTGTCACGCCAGGGCCACTGCAAGCCTGGCTCGGCTTGCCTGCTTTCTCCAAAGGAGGCTGGCCGACCAGCCGAACCTGGCACCTGGGCCAGGCCCCTTCCAAGGGGACGAGTTCCAGAGGATAGAGCCCTGGGGGCGGCTGCCAAGTCTCCTGGGGCGTGTGCTGGGCCCCCGTCAGAGGAGGAAGCAGCCTGGTAAACGGTGTGCCAGGCCTGAGATCTGGAGGCCTCCCACAGCCGGGTCCCTGTCCTGCCCAGGCCCCCCGAGGGAGGACGATGGTCGGGCAGTGGCGAGCGGGGTGGGGCTGGCGCCGAGCCTGCCCTTGGATGCCCCGGGGAAGGGCGCCGGGGGATGGGCTGCCCCTGGCCAGGTCTGAGGGACCGACCCAGCTCGGAGCTGTCGGGGGCAGAGAGAGAACCCCCCTCCGCCCTTTCCCTTCAGGTTCTTAGGGCTGGCCAAATCCTTCCCAAGACAGCTTGTCTGGAGAAAATCAGACCCAGCTGAAGAACATGTGTCCATGGGGGAAACCCGGGAAACTGAGTCTCCCCACACAATAGCAGAGATTCTCATCTTGCATCCTCTCCTGAGCTAATGACAAAGGTGGATGTCCCGGGTGGGTGGGCCTGTGGAATGGGAGAGGGGAGGAAGTCTATTGTCATGCAGAGGGACATGGAAAGACTTGTCTGAAGCTTATCCCCTGCACTGGGGTCAGGTCGGGAAGGGACGGCACAGAGGTGAGCAGGAACCAACCGGCCTCTCTGTGGTGGGGCTGGCCCCGGGGCAGGCGTGGGGGTGATGGCTGGAAGTGGGATGGCGCGTGAGTTGGCACCAGCCAGCGGTGGAGGCAGAGACTCAGAGGTCAGGGATCTCTCTCTCTGTCTCTGTCTCTCTCTCTCTCCCTCAGGGAGCTGAGGAGAGTAAGGTGGCGCCCCCTGCCCACCTCGCCTACCTCTCCATGGGCCCTTCTTTCTCTGGCCGCTCCGGGAGCCCTGCGGGCTTGGGTTCAACCCCCCACACACCGCACAGGCCAAGGGCGCATGCGCGACCGCCGGGGCCTAGGGCTGGCCTCGGGGGGGGGGGGGGTCCTCAGTGAAGGCCCCGCCCTCCCTCCAGGCTCTGACCCAGCTGCAGCTCTTCCATCGCCGCCCTTCTGGACTCGGCTTCAGCTGTCTCCCTCCCCTCCCCCACTCCCACTCAGCTTGCAGGCCGCTTCCCTGCCTTGAAAGCATTGCTCTGGCCCTGAGGGCCACAGACCTACTGGTCTTCAAGCTCAAGGCTCTGCCTGGGCCTGCTGCTTCGGCCAGGGGCTCATTTTTTCCTGGAAAGACAAAGCCATGGCCTCACCCCACGCCTGCACTTTGCCACGGCAGGCAGCCCAGATGTAGGAAAGGCTCTGTGGAGTCAGAAGTGCCGAGACAGGCAGATGGCACCAGAGGGTTTGGGGGCCAGGGCGCAACTGGGCTAGCCCCTCCTCCCGGGAGTCGGGGAGGCCCGGCCTTCCTAGTGCCCAGGCCACGGCTCCGGGGAGAAACCCGCCATGGAGGGCACGCGGGAGGCCCTCTGCCTGAGGTGGCAGGTGTCACGCCAGGGCCACTGCAAGCCTGGCTCGGCTTGCCTGCTTTCTCCAAAGGAGGCTGGCCGACCAGCCGAACCTGGCACCTGGGCCAGGCCCCTTCCAAGGGGACGAGTTCCAGAGGATAGAGCCCTGGGGGCGGCTGCCAAGTCTCCTGGGGCGTGTGCTGGGCCCCCGTCAGAGGAGGAAGCAGCCTGGTAAACGGTGTGCCAGGCCTGAGATCTGGAGGCCTCCCACAGCCGGGTCCCTGTCCTGCCCAGGCCCCCCGAGGGAGGACGATGGTCGGGCAGTGGCGAGCGGGGTGGGGCTGGCGCCGAGCCTGCCCTTGGATGCCTCGGGGAAGGGCGCCGGGGGATGGGCTGCCCCTGGCCAGGTCTGAGGGACCGACCCAGCTCGGGGCTGTCGGGGGCAGAGAGAGAACCCCCCTCCGCCCTTTCCCTTCAGGTTCTTAGGGCTGGCCAAATCCTTCCCAAGACAGCTTGTCTGGAGAAAATCAGACCCAGCTGAAGAACATGTGTCCATGGGGGAAACCCGGGAAACTGAGTCTCCCCACACAATAGCAGAGATTCTCATCTTGCATCCTCTCCTGAGCTAATGACAAAGGTGGATGTCCCGGGTGGGTGGGCCTGTGGAATGGGAGAGGGGAGGAAGTCTATTGTCATGCAGAGGGACATGGAAAGACTTGTCTGAAGCTTATCCCTTGCACTGGGGTCAGGTCAGGAATGGACGGCACAGAGGTGAGCAGGAACCAACCGGCCTCTCTGTGGTGGGGCTGGCCCCGGGGCAGGCGTGGGGGTGATGGCTGGAAGTGGGATGGCGCGTGAGTTGGCACCAGCCAGCGGTGGAGGCAGAGACTCAGAGGTCAGGGATCTCTCTCTCTGTCTCTGTCTCTCTCTCTCTCCCTCAGGGAGCTGAGGAGAGTAAGGTGGCGCCCCCTGCCCACCTCGCCTACCTCTCCATGGGCCCTTCTTTCTCTGGCCGCTCCGGGAGCCCTGCGGGCTTGGGTTCAACCCCCCACACACCGCACAGGCCAAGGGCGCATGCGCGACCGCCGGGGCCTAGGGCTGGCCTCGGGGGGGGGGGGGTCCTCAGTGAAGGCCCCGCCCTCCCTCCAGGCTCTGACCCAGCTGCAGCTCTTCCATCGACGCCCTTCTGGACTCGGCTTCAGCTGTCTCCCTCCCCTCCCCCACTCCCACTCAGCTTGCAGGCCGCTTCCCTGCATTGAAAGCATTGCTCTGGCCCTGAGGGCCACAGACCTACTGGGCTTCAAGCTCAAGGCTCTGCCTGGGCCTGCTGCTTCGGCCAGGGGCTCATTTTTTCCTGGAAAGACAAAGCCATGGCCTCACCCCACGCCTGCACTTTGCCACGGCAGGCAGCCCAGATGTAGGAAAGGCTCTGTGGAGTCAGAAGTGCCGAGACAGGCAGATGGCACCAGAGGGTTTGGGGGCCAGGGCGCAACTGGGCTAGCCCCTCCTCCCGGGAGTCGGGGAGGCCCGGCCTTCCTAGTGCCCAGGCCACGGCTCCGGGGAGAAACCCGCCATGGAGGGCACGCGGGAGGCCCTCTGCCTGAGGTGGCAGGTGTCACGCCAGGGCCACTGCAAGCCTGGCTCGGCTTGCCTGCTTTCTCCAAAGGAGGCTGGCCGACCAGCCGAACCTGGCACCTGGGCCAGGCCCCTTCCAAGGGGACGAGTTCCAGAGGATAGAGCCCTGGGGGCGGCTGCCAAGTCTCCTGGGGCGTGTGCTGGGCCCCCGTCAGAGGAGGAAGCAGCCTGGTAAACGGTGTGCCAGGCCTGAGATCTGGAGGCCTCCCACAGCCGGGTCCCTGTCCTGCCCAGGCCCCCCGAGGGAGGACGATGGTCGGGCAGTGGCGAGCGGGGTGGGGCTGGCGCCGAGCCTGCCCTTGGATGCCCCGGGGAAGGGCGCCGGGGGATGGGCTGCCCCTGGCCAGGTCTGAGGGACCGACCCAGCTCGGGGCTGTCGGGGGCAGAGAGAGAACCCCCCTCCGCCCTTTCCCTTCAGGTTCTTAGGGCTGGCCAAATCCTTCCCAAGACAGCTTGTCTGGAGAAAATCAGACCCAGCTGAAGAACATGTGTCCATGGGGGAAACCCGGGAAACTGAGTCTCCCCACACAATAGCAGAGATTCTCATCTTGCATCCTCTCCTGAGCTAATGACAAAGGTGGATGTCCCGGGTGGGTGGGCCTGTGGAATGGGAGAGGGGAGGAAGTCTATTGTCATGCAGAGGGACATGGAAAGACTTGTCTGAAGCTTATCCCCTGCACTGGGGTCAGGTCGGGAAGGGAAGGCACAGAGGTGAGCAGGAACCAACCGGCCTCTCTGTGGTGGGGCTGGCCCCGGGGCAGGCGTGGGGGTGATGGCTGGAAGTGGGATGGCGCGTGAGTTGGCACCAGCCAGCGGTGGAGGCAGAGACTCAGAGGTCAGGGATCTCTCTCTCTGTCTCTGTCTCTCTCTCTCTCCCTCAGGGAGCTGAGGAGAGTAAGGTGGCGCCCCCTGCCCACCTCGCCTACCTCTCCATGGGCCCTTCTTTCTCTGGCCGCTCCGGGAGCCCTGCGGGCTTGGGTTCAACCCCCCACACACCGCACAGGCCAAGGGCGCATGCGCGACCGCCGGGGCCTAGGGCTGGCCTCGGGGGGGGGGGGTCCTCAGTGAAGGCCCCGCCCTCCCTCCAGGCTCTGACCCAGCTGCAGCTCTTCCATCGCCGCCCTTCTGGACTCGGCTTCAGCTGTCTCCCTCCCCTCCCCCACTCCCACTCAGCTTGCAGGCCGCTTCCCTGCCTTGAAAGCATTGCTCTGGCCCTGAGGGCCACAGACCTACTGGGCTTCAAGCTCAAGGCTCTGCCTGGGCCTGCTGCTTCGGCCAGGGGCTCATTTTTTCCTGGAAAGACAAAGCCATGGCCTCACCCCACGCCTGCACTTTGCCACGGCAGGCAGCCCAGATGTAGGAAAGGCTCTGTGGAGTCAGAAGTGCCGAGACAGGCAGATGGCACCAGAGGGTTTGGGGGCCAGGGCGCAACTGGGCTAGCCCCTCCTCCCGGGAGTCGGGGAGGCCCGGCCTTCCTAGTGCCCAGGCCACGGCTCCGGGGAGAAACCCGCCATGGAGGGCACGCGGGAGGCCCTCTGCCTGAGGTGGCAGGTGTCACGCCAGGGCCACTGCAAGCCTGGCTCGGCTTGCCTGCTTTCTCCAAAGGAGGCTGGCCGACCAGCCGAACCTGGCACCTGGGCCAGGCCCCTTCCAAGGGGACGAGTTCCAGAGGATAGAGCCCTGGGGGCGGCTGCCAAGTCTCCTGGGGCGTGTGCTGGGCCCCCGTCAGAGGAGGAAGCAGCCTGGTAAACGGTGTGCCAGGCCTGAGATCTGGAGGCCTCCCACAGCCGGGTCCCTGTCCTGCCCAGGCCCCCCGAGGGAGGACGATGGTCGGGCAGTGGCGAGCGGGGTGGGGCTGGCGCCGAGCCTGCCCTTGGATGCCCCGGGGAAGGGCGCCGGGGGATGGGCTGCCCCTGGCCAGGTCTGAGGGACCGACCCAGCTCGGAGCTGTCGGGGGCAGAGAGAGAACCCCCCTCCGCCCTTTCCCTTCAGGTTCTTAGGGCTGGCCAAATCCTTCCCAAGACAGCTTGTCTGGAGAAAATCAGACCCAGCTGAAGAACATGTGTCCATGGGGGAAACCCGGGAAACTGAGTCTCCCCACACAATAGCAGAGATTCTCATCTTGCATCCTCTCCTGAGCTAATGACAAAGGTGGATGTCCCGGGTGGGTGGGCCTGTGGAATGGGAGAGGGGAGGAAGTCTATTGTCATGCAGAGGGACATGGAAAGACTTGTCTGAAGCTTATCCCCTGCACTGGGGTCAGGTCGGGAAGGGACGGCACAGAGGTGAGCAGGAACCAAGCGGCCTCTCTGTGGTGGGGCTGGCCCCGGGGCAGGCGTGGGGGTGATGGCTGGAAGTGGGATGGCGCGTGAGTTGGCACCAGCCAGCGGTGGAGGCAGAGACTCAGAGGTCAGGGATCTCTCTCTCTGTCTCTGTCTCTCTCTCTCTCCCTCAGGGAGCTGAGGAGAGTAAGGTGGCGCCCCCTGCCCACCTCGCCTACCTCTCCATGGGCCCTTCTTTCTCTGGCCGCTCCGGGAGCCCTGCGGGCTTGGGTTCAACCCCCCACACACCGCACAGGCCAAGGGCGCATGCGCGACCGCCGGGGCCTAGGGCTGGCCTCGGGGGGGTGGGGGTCCTCAGTGAAGGCCCCGCCCTCCCTCCAGGCTCTGACCCAGCTGCAGCTCTTCCATCGCCGCCCTTCTGGACTCGGCTTCAGCTGTCTCCCTCCCCTCCCCCACTCCCACTCAGCTTGCAGGCCGCTTCCCTGCCTTGAAAGCATTGCTCTGGCCCTGAGGGCCACAGACCTACTGGGCTTCAAGCTCAAGGCTCTGCCTGGGCCTGCTGCTTCGGCCAGGGGCTCATTTTTTCCTGGAAAGACAAAGCCATGGCCTCACTCCATGCCTGCACTTTGACACGGCAGGCAGCCCAGATGTAGGAAAGGCTCTGTGGAGTCAGAAGTGCCGAGACAGGCAGATGGCACCAGAGGGTTTGGGGGCCAGGGCGCAACTGGGCTAGCCCCTCCTCCCGGGAGTCGGGGAGGCCCGGCCTTCCTAGTGCCCAGGCCACGGCTCCGGGGAGAAACCCGCCATGGAGGGCACGCGGGAGGCCCTCTGCCTGAGGTGGCAGGTGTCACGCCAGGGCCACTGCAAGCCTGGCTCGGCTTGCCTGCTTTCTCCAAAGGAGGCTGGCCGACCAGCCGAACCTGGCACCTGGGCCAGGCCCCTTCCAAGGGGACGAGTTCCAGAGGATAGAGCCCTGGGGGCGGCTGCCAAGTCTCCTGGGGCGTGTGCTGGGCCCCCGTCAGAGGAGGAAGCAGCCTGGTAAACGGTGTGCCAGGCCTGAGATCTGGAGGCCTCCCACAGCCGGGTCCCTGTCCTGCCCAGGCCCCCCGAGGGAGGACGATGGTCGGGCAGTGGCGAGCGGGGTGGGGCTGGCGCCGAGCCTGCCCTTGGATGCCCCGGGGAAGGGCGCCGGGGGATGGGCTGCCCCTGGCCAGGTCTGAGGGACCGACCCAGCTCGGGGCTGTCGGGGGCAGAGAGAGAACCCCCCTCCGCCCTTTCCCTTCAGGTTCTTAGGGCTGGCCAAATCCTTCCCAAGACAGCTTGTCTGGAGAAAATCAGACCCAGCTGAAGAACATGTGTCCATGGGGGAAACCCGGGAAACTGAGTCTCCCCACACAATAGCAGAGATTCTCATCTTGCATCCTCTCCTGAGCTAATGACAAAGGTGGATGTCCCGGGTGGGTGGGCCTGTGGAATGGGAGAGGGGAGGAAGTCTATTGTCATGCAGAGGGACATGGAAAGACTTGTCTGAAGCTTATCCCCTGCACTGGGGTCAGGTCGGGAAGGGAAGGCACAGAGGTGAGCAGGAACCAACCGGCCTCTCTGTGGTGGGGCTGGCCCCGGGGCAGGCGTGGGGGTGATGGCTGGAAGTGGGATGGCGCGTGAGTTGGCACCAGCCAGGAGGCAGAGACTCAGAGGTCAGGGATCTCTCTCTCTGTCTCTGTCTCTCTCTCTCTCCCTCAGGGAGCTGAGGAGAGTAAGGTGGCGCCCCCTGCCCACCTCGCCTACCTCTCCATGGGCCCTTCTTTCTCTGGCCGCTCCGGGAGCCCTGCGGGCTTGGGTTCAACCCCCCACACACCGCACAGGCCAAGGGCGCATGCGCGACCGCCGGGGCCTAGGGCTGGCCTCGGGGGGGGGGGGGGGTCCTCAGTGAAGGCCCCGCCCTCCCTCCAGGCTCTGACCCAGCTGCAGCTCTTCCATCGCCGCCCTTCTGGACTCGGCTTCAGCTGTCTCCCTCCCCTCCCCCACTCCCACTCAGCTTGCAGGCCGCTTCCCTGCCTTGAAAGCATTGCTCTGGCCCTGAGGGCCACAGACCTACTGGGCTTCAAGCTCAAGGCTCTGCCTGGGCCTGCTGCTTCGGCCAGGGGCTCATTTTTTCCTGGAAAGACAAAGCCATGGCCTCACCCCACGCCTGCACTTTGCCACGGCAGGCAGCCCAGATGTAGGAAAGGCTCTGTGGAGTCAGAAGTGCCGAGACAGGCAGATGGCACCAGAGGGTTTGGGGGCCAGGGCGCAACTGGGCTAGCCCCTCCTCCCGGGAGTCGGGGAGGCCCGGCCTTCCTAGTGCCCAGGCCACGGCTCCGGGGAGAAACCCGCCATGGAGGGCACGCGGGAGGCCCTCTGCCTGAGGTGGCAGGTGTCACGCCAGGGCCACTGCAAGCCTGGCTCGGCTTGCCTGCTTTCTCCAAAGGAGGCTGGCCGACCAGCCGAACCTGGCACCTGGGCCAGGCCCCTTCCAAGGGGACGAGTTCCAGAGGATAGAGCCCTGGGGGCGGCTGCCAAGTCTCCTGGGGCGTGTGCTGGGCCCCCGTCAGAGGAGGAAGCAGCCTGGTAAACGGTGTGCCAGGCCTGAGATCTGGAGGCCTCCCACAGCCGGGTCCCTGTCCTGCCCAGGCCCCCCGAGGGAGGACGATGGTCGGGCAGTGGCGAGCGGGGTGGGGCTGGCGCCGAGCCTGCCCTTGGATGCCCCGGGGAAGGGCGCCGGGGGATGGGCTGCCCCTGGCCAGGTCTGAGGGACCGACCCAGCTCGGAGCTGTCGGGGGCAGAGAGAGAACCCCCCTCCGCCCTTTCCCTTCAGGTTCTTAGGGCTGGCCAAATCCTTCCCAAGACAGCTTGTCTGGAGAAAATCAGACCCAGCTGAAGAACATGTGTCCATGGGGGAAACCCGGGAAACTGAGTCTCCCCACACAATAGCAGAGATTCTCATCTTGCATCCTCTCCTGAGCTAATGACAAAGGTGGATGTCCCGGGTGGGTGGGCCTGTGGAATGGGAGAGGGGAGGAAGTCTATTGTCATGCAGAGGGACATGGAAAGACTTGTCTGAAGCTTATCCCCTGCACTGGGGTCAGGTCGGGAAGGGACGGCACAGAGGTGAGCAGGAACCAACCGGCCTCTCTGTGGTGGGGCTGGCCCCGGGGCAGGCGTGGGGGTGATGGCTGGAAGTGGGATGGCGCGTGAGTTGGCACCAGCCAGCGGTGGAGGCAGAGACTCAGAGGTCAGGGATCTCTCTCTCTGTCTCTGTCTCTCTCTCTCTCCCTCAGGGAGCTGAGGAGAGTAAGGTGGCGCCCCCTGCCCACCTCGCCTACCTCTCCATGGGCCCTTCTTTCTCTGGCCGCTCCGGGAGCCCTGCGGGCTTGGGTTCAACCCCCCACACACCGCACAGGCCAAGGGCGCATGCGCGACCGCCGGGGCCTAGGGCTGGCCTCGGGGGGGGGGGGGGGTCCTCAGTGAAGGCCCCGCCCTCCCTCCAGGCTCTGACCCAGCTGCAGCTCTTCCATCGCCGCCCTTCTGGACTCGGCTTCAGCTGTCTCCCTCCCCTCCCCCACTCCCACTCAGCTTGCAGGCCGCTTCCCTGCCTTGAAAGCATTGCTCTGGCCCTGAGGGCCACAGACCTACTGGTCTTCAAGCTCAAGGCTCTGCCTGGGCCTGCTGCTTCGGCCAGGGGCTCATTTTTTCCTGGAAAGACAAAGCCATGGCCTCACCCCACGCCTGCACTTTGCCACGGCAGGCAGCCCAGATGTAGGAAAGGCTCTGTGGAGTCAGAAGTGCCGAGACAGGCAGATGGCACCAGAGGGTTTGGGGGCCAGGGCGCAACTGGGCTAGCCCCTCCTCCCGGGAGTCGGGGAGGCCCGGCCTTCCTAGTGCCCAGGCCACGGCTCCGGGGAGAAACCCGCCATGGAGGGCACGCGGGAGGCCCTCTGCCTGAGGTGGCAGGTGTCACGCCAGGGCCACTGCAAGCCTGGCTCGGCTTGCCTGCTTTCTCCAAAGGAGGCTGGCCGACCAGCCGAACCTGGCACCTGGGCCAGGCCCCTTCCAAGGGGACGAGTTCCAGAGGATAGAGCCCTGGGGGCGGCTGCCAAGTCTCCTGGGGCGTGTGCTGGGCCCCCGTCAGAGGAGGAAGCAGCCTGGTAAACGGTGTGCCAGGCCTGAGATCTGGAGGCCTCCCACAGCCGGGTCCCTGTCCTGCCCAGGCCCCCCGAGGGAGGACGATGGTCGGGCAGTGGCGAGCGGGGTGGGGCTGGCGCCGAGCCTGCCCTTGGATGCCTCGGGGAAGGGCGCCGGGGGATGGGCTGCCCCTGGCCAGGTCTGAGGGACCGACCCAGCTCGGGGCTGTCGGGGGCAGAGAGAGAACCCCCCTCCGCCCTTTCCCTTCAGGTTCTTAGGGCTGGCCAAATCCTTCCCAAGACAGCTTGTCTGGAGAAAATCAGACCCAGCTGAAGAACATGTGTCCATGGGGGAAACCCGGGAAACTGAGTCTCCCCACACAATAGCAGAGATTCTCATCTTGCATCCTCTCCTGAGCTAATGACAAAGGTGGATGTCCCGGGTGGGTGGGCCTGTGGAATGGGAGAGGGGAGGAAGTCTATTGTCATGCAGAGGGACATGGAAAGACTTGTCTGAAGCTTATCCCTTGCACTGGGGTCAGGTCAGGAATGGACGGCACAGAGGTGAGCAGGAACCAACCGGCCTCTCTGTGGTGGGGCTGGCCCCGGGGCAGGCGTGGGGGTGATGGCTGGAAGTGGGATGGCGCGTGAGTTGGCACCAGCCAGCGGTGGAGGCAGAGACTCAGAGGTCAGGGATCTCTCTCTCTGTCTCTGTCTCTCTCTCTCTCCCTCAGGGAGCTGAGGAGAGTAAGGTGGCGCCCCCTGCCCACCTCGCCTACCTCTCCATGGGCCCTTCTTTCTCTGGCCGCTCCGGGAGCCCTGCGGGCTTGGGTTCAACCCCCCACACACCGCACAGGCCAAGGGCGCATGCGCGACCGCCGGGGCCTAGGGCTGGCCTCGGGGGGGGGGGGTCCTCAGTGAAGGCCCCGCCCTCCCTCCAGGCTCTGACCCAGCTGCAGCTCTTCCATCGACGCCCTTCTGGACTCGGCTTCAGCTGTCTCCCTCCCCTCCCCCACTCCCACTCAGCTTGCAGGCCGCTTCCCTGCATTGAAAGCATTGCTCTGGCCCTGAGGGCCACAGACCTACTGGGCTTCAAGCTCAAGGCTCTGCCTGGGCCTGCTGCTTCGGCCAGGGGCTCATTTTTTCCTGGAAAGACAAAGCCATGGCCTCACCCCACGCCTGCACTTTGCCACGGCAGGCAGCCCAGATGTAGGAAAGGCTCTGTGGAGTCAGAAGTGCCGAGACAGGCAGATGGCACCAGAGGGTTTGGGGGCCAGGGCGCAACTGGGCTAGCCCCTCCTCCCGGGAGTCGGGGAGGCCCGGCCTTCCTAGTGCCCAGGCCACGGCTCCGGGGAGAAACCCGCCATGGAGGGCACGCGGGAGGCCCTCTGCCTGAGGTGGCAGGTGTCACGCCAGGGCCACTGCAAGCCTGGCTCGGCTTGCCTGCTTTCTCCAAAGGAGGCTGGCCGACCAGCCGAACCTGGCACCTGGGCCAGGCCCCTTCCAAGGGGACGAGTTCCAGAGGATAGAGCCCTGGGGGCGGCTGCCAAGTCTCCTGGGGCGTGTGCTGGGCCCCCGTCAGAGGAGGAAGCAGCCTGGTAAACGGTGTGCCAGGCCTGAGATCTGGAGGCCTCCCACAGCCGGGTCCCTGTCCTGCCCAGGCCCCCCGAGGGAGGACGATGGTCGGGCAGTGGCGAGCGGGGTGGGGCTGGCGCCGAGCCTGCCCTTGGATGCCCCGGGGAAGGGCGCCGGGGGATGGGCTGCCCCTGGCCAGGTCTGAGGGACCGACCCAGCTCGGGGCTGTCGGGGGCAGAGAGAGAACCCCCCTCCGCCCTTTCCCTTCAGGTTCTTAGGGCTGGCCAAATCCTTCCCAAGACAGCTTGTCTGGAGAAAATCAGACCCAGCTGAAGAACATGTGTCCATGGGGGAAACCCGGGAAACTGAGTCTCCCCACACAATAGCAGAGATTCTCATCTTGCATCCTCTCCTGAGCTAATGACAAAGGTGGATGTCCCGGGTGGGTGGGCCTGTGGAATGGGAGAGGGGAGGAAGTCTATTGTCATGCAGAGGGACATGGAAAGACTTGTCTGAAGCTTATCCCCTGCACTGGGGTCAGGTCGGGAAGGGAAGGCACAGAGGTGAGCAGGAACCAACCGGCCTCTCTGTGGTGGGGCTGGCCCCGGGGCAGGCGTGGGGGTGATGGCTGGAAGTGGGATGGCGCGTGAGTTGGCACCAGCCAGCGGTGGAGGCAGAGACTCAGAGGTCAGGGATCTCTCTCTCTGTCTCTGTCTCTCTCTCTCTCCCTCAGGGAGCTGAGGAGAGTAAGGTGGCGCCCCCTGCCCACCTCGCCTACCTCTCCATGGGCCCTTCTTTCTCTGGCCGCTCCGGGAGCCCTGCGGGCTTGGGTTCAACCCCCCACACACCGCACAGGCCAAGGGCGCATGCGCGACCGCCGGGGCCTAGGGCTGGCCTCGGGGGGGGGGGGTCCTCAGTGAAGGCCCCGCCCTCCCTCCAGGCTCTGACCCAGCTGCAGCTCTTCCATCGCCGCCCTTCTGGACTCGGCTTCAGCTGTCTCCCTCCCCTCCCCCACTCCCACTCAGCTTGCAGGCCGCTTCCCTGCCTTGAAAGCATTGCTCTGGCCCTGAGGGCCACAGACCTACTGGGCTTCAAGCTCAAGGCTCTGCCTGGGCCTGCTGCTTCGGCCAGGGGCTCATTTTTTCCTGGAAAGACAAAGCCATGGCCTCACCCCACGCCTGCACTTTGCCACGGCAGGCAGCCCAGATGTAGGAAAGGCTCTGTGGAGTCAGAAGTGCCGAGACAGGCAGATGGCACCAGAGGGTTTGGGGGCCAGGGCGCAACTGGGCTAGCCCCTCCTCCCGGGAGTCGGGGAGGCCCGGCCTTCCTAGTGCCCAGGCCACGGCTCCGGGGAGAAACCCGCCATGGAGGGCACGCGGGAGGCCCTCTGCCTGAGGTGGCAGGTGTCACGCCAGGGCCACTGCAAGCCTGGCTCGGCTTGCCTGCTTTCTCCAAAGGAGGCTGGCCGACCAGCCGAACCTGGCACCTGGGCCAGGCCCCTTCCAAGGGGACGAGTTCCAGAGGATAGAGCCCTGGGGGCGGCTGCCAAGTCTCCTGGGGCGTGTGCTGGGCCCCCGTCAGAGGAGGAAGCAGCCTGGTAAACGGTGTGCCAGGCCTGAGATCTGGAGGCCTCCCACAGCCGGGTCCCTGTCCTGCCCAGGCCCCCCGAGGGAGGACGATGGTCGGGCAGTGGCGAGCGGGGTGGGGCTGGCGCCGAGCCTGCCCTTGGATGCCCCGGGGAAGGGCGCCGGGGGATGGGCTGCCCCTGGCCAGGTCTGAGGGACCGACCCAGCTCGGGGCTGTCGGGGGCAGAGAGAGAACCCCCCTCCGCCCTTTCCCTTCAGGTTCTTAGGGCTGGCCAAATCCTTCCCAAGACAGCTTGTCTGGAGAAAATCAGACCCAGCTGAAGAACATGTGTCCATGGGGGAAACCCGGGAAACTGAGTCTCCCCACACAATAGCAGAGATTCTCATCTTGCATCCTCTCCTGAGCTAATGACAAAGGTGGATGTCCCGGGTGGGTGGGCCTGTGGAATGGGAGAGGGGAGGAAGTCTATTGTCATGCAGAGGGACATGGAAAGACTTGTCTGAAGCTTATCCCCTGCACTGGGGTCAGGTCGGGAAGGGAAGGCACAGAGGTGAGCAGGAACCAACCGGCCTCTCTGTGGTGGGGCTGGCCCCGGGGCAGGCGTGGGGGTGATGGCTGGAAGTGGGATGGCGCGTGAGTTGGCACCAGCCAGGAGGCAGAGACTCAGAGGTCAGGGATCTCTCTCTCTGTCTCTGTCTCTCTCTCTCTCCCTCAGGGAGCTGAGGAGAGTAAGGTGGCGCCCCCTGCCCACCTCGCCTACCTCTCCATGGGCCCTTCTTTCTCTGGCCGCTCCGGGAGCCCTGCGGGCTTGGGTTCAACCCCCCACACACCGCACAGGCCAAGGGCGCATGCGCGACCGCCGGGGCCTAGGGCTGGCCTCGGGGGGGGGGGGGTCCTCAGTGAAGGCCCCGCCCTCCCTCCAGGCTCTGACCCAGCTGCAGCTCTTCCATCGCCGCCCTTCTGGACTCGGCTTCAGCTGTCTCCCTCCCCTCCCCCACTCCCACTCAGCTTGCAGGCCGCTTCCCTGCCTTGAAAGCATTGCTCTGGCCCTGAGGGCCACAGACCTACTGGGCTTCAAGCTCAAGGCTCTGCCTGGGCCTGCTGCTTCGGCCAGGGGCTCATTTTTTCCTGGAAAGACAAAGCCATGGCCTCACCCCACGCCTGCACTTTGCCACGGCAGGCAGCCCAGATGTAGGAAAGGCTCTGTGGAGTCAGAAGTGCCGAGACAGGCAGATGGCACCAGAGGGTTTGGGGGCCAGGGCGCAACTGGGCTAGCCCCTCCTCCCGGGAGTCGGGGAGGCCCGGCCTTCCTAGTGCCCAGGCCACGGCTCCGGGGAGAAACCCGCCATGGAGGGCACGCGGGAGGCCCTCTGCCTGAGGTGGCAGGTGTCACGCCAGGGCCACTGCAAGCCTGGCTCGGCTTGCCTGCTTTCTCCAAAGGAGGCTGGCCGACCAGCCGAACCTGGCACCTGGGCCAGGCCCCTTCCAAGGGGACGAGTTCCAGAGGATAGAGCCCTGGGGGCGGCTGCCAAGTCTCCTGGGGCGTGTGCTGGGCCCCCGTCAGAGGAGGAAGCAGCCTGGTAAACGGTGTGCCAGGCCTGAGATCTGGAGGCCTCCCACAGCCGGGTCCCTGTCCTGCCCAGGCCCCCCGAGGGAGGACGATGGTCGGGCAGTGGCGAGCGGGGTGGGGCTGGCGCCGAGCCTGCCCTTGGATGCCCCGGGGAAGGGCGCCGGGGGATGGGCTGCCCCTGGCCAGGTCTGAGGGACCGACCCAGCTCGGAGCTGTCGGGGGCAGAGAGAGAACCCCCCTCCGCCCTTTCCCTTCAGGTTCTTAGGGCTGGCCAAATCCTTCCCAAGACAGCTTGTCTGGAGAAAATCAGACCCAGCTGAAGAACATGTGTCCATGGGGGAAACCCGGGAAACTGAGTCTCCCCACACAATAGCAGAGATTCTCATCTTGCATCCTCTCCTGAGCTAATGACAAAGGTGGATGTCCCGGGTGGGTGGGCCTGTGGAATGGGAGAGGGGAGGAAGTCTATTGTCATGCAGAGGGACATGGAAAGACTTGTCTGAAGCTTATCCCCTGCACTGGGGTCAGGTCGGGAAGGGACGGCACAGAGGTGAGCAGGAACCAACCGGCCTCTCTGTGGTGGGGCTGGCCCCGGGGCAGGCGTGGGGGTGATGGCTGGAAGTGGGATGGCGCGTGAGTTGGCACCAGCCAGCGGTGGAGGCAGAGACTCAGAGGTCAGGGATCTCTCTCTCTGTCTCTGTCTCTCTCTCTCTCCCTCAGGGAGCTGAGGAGAGTAAGGTGGCGCCCCCTGCCCACCTCGCCTACCTCTCCATGGGCCCTTCTTTCTCTGGCCGCTCCGGGAGCCCTGCGGGCTTGGGTTCAACCCCCCACACACCGCACAGGCCAAGGGCGCATGCGCGACCGCCGGGGCCTAGGGCTGGCCTCGGGGGGGGGGGGGTCCTCAGTGAAGGCCCCGCCCTCCCTCCAGGCTCTGACCCAGCTGCAGCTCTTCCATCGCCGCCCTTCTGGACTCGGCTTCAGCTGTCTCCCTCCCCTCCCCCACTCCCACTCAGCTTGCAGGCCGCTTCCCTGCCTTGAAAGCATTGCTCTGGCCCTGAGGGCCACAGACCTACTGGTCTTCAAGCTCAAGGCTCTGCCTGGGCCTGCTGCTTCGGCCAGGGGCTCATTTTTTCCTGGAAAGACAAAGCCATGGCCTCACCCCACGCCTGCACTTTGCCACGGCAGGCAGCCCAGATGTAGGAAAGGCTCTGTGGAGTCAGAAGTGCCGAGACAGGCAGATGGCACCAGAGGGTTTGGGGGCCAGGGCGCAACTGGGCTAGCCCCTCCTCCCGGGAGTCGGGGAGGCCCGGCCTTCCTAGTGCCCAGGCCACGGCTCCGGGGAGAAACCCGCCATGGAGGGCACGCGGGAGGCCCTCTGCCTGAGGTGGCAGGTGTCACGCCAGGGCCACTGCAAGCCTGGCTCGGCTTGCCTGCTTTCTCCAAAGGAGGCTGGCCGACCAGCCGAACCTGGCACCTGGGCCAGGCCCCTTCCAAGGGGACGAGTTCCAGAGGATAGAGCCCTGGGGGCGGCTGCCAAGTCTCCTGGGGCGTGTGCTGGGCCCCCGTCAGAGGAGGAAGCAGCCTGGTAAACGGTGTGCCAGGCCTGAGATCTGGAGGCCTCCCACAGCCGGGTCCCTGTCCTGCCCAGGCCCCCCGAGGGAGGACGATGGTCGGGCAGTGGCGAGCGGGGTGGGGCTGGCGCCGAGCCTGCCCTTGGATGCCTCGGGGAAGGGCGCCGGGGGATGGGCTGCCCCTGGCCAGGTCTGAGGGACCGACCCAGCTCGGGGCTGTCGGGGGCAGAGAGAGAACCCCCCTCCGCCCTTTCCCTTCAGGTTCTTAGGGCTGGCCAAATCCTTCCCAAGACAGCTTGTCTGGAGAAAATCAGACCCAGCTGAAGAACATGTGTCCATGGGGGAAACCCGGGAAACTGAGTCTCCCCACACAATAGCAGAGATTCTCATCTTGCATCCTCTCCTGAGCTAATGACAAAGGTGGATGTCCCGGGTGGGTGGGCCTGTGGAATGGGAGAGGGGAGGAAGTCTATTGTCATGCAGAGGGACATGGAAAGACTTGTCTGAAGCTTATCCCTTGCACTGGGGTCAGGTCAGGAATGGACGGCACAGAGGTGAGCAGGAACCAACCGGCCTCTCTGTGGTGGGGCTGGCCCCGGGGCAGGCGTGGGGGTGATGGCTGGAAGTGGGATGGCGCGTGAGTTGGCACCAGCCAGCGGTGGAGGCAGAGACTCAGAGGTCAGGGATCTCTCTCTCTGTCTCTGTCTCTCTCTCTCTCCCTCAGGGAGCTGAGGAGAGTAAGGTGGCGCCCCCTGCCCACCTCGCCTACCTCTCCATGGGCCCTTCTTTCTCTGGCCGCTCCGGGAGCCCTGCGGGCTTGGGTTCAACCCCCCACACACCGCACAGGCCAAGGGCGCATGCGCGACCGCCGGGGCCTAGGGCTGGCCTCGGGGGGGGGGGGGTCCTCAGTGAAGGCCCCGCCCTCCCTCCAGGCTCTGACCCAGCTGCAGCTCTTCCATCGACGCCCTTCTGGACTCGGCTTCAGCTGTCTCCCTCCCCTCCCCCACTCCCACTCAGCTTGCAGGCCGCTTCCCTGCATTGAAAGCATTGCTCTGGCCCTGAGGGCCACAGACCTACTGGGCTTCAAGCTCAAGGCTCTGCCTGGGCCTGCTGCTTCGGCCAGGGGCTCATTTTTTCCTGGAAAGACAAAGCCATGGCCTCACCCCACGCCTGCACTTTGCCACGGCAGGCAGCCCAGATGTAGGAAAGGCTCTGTGGAGTCAGAAGTGCCGAGACAGGCAGATGGCACCAGAGGGTTTGGGGGCCAGGGCGCAACTGGGCTAGCCCCTCCTCCCGGGAGTCGGGGAGGCCCGGCCTTCCTAGTGCCCAGGCCACGGCTCCGGGGAGAAACCCGCCATGGAGGGCACGCGGGAGGCCCTCTGCCTGAGGTGGCAGGTGTCACGCCAGGGCCACTGCAAGCCTGGCTCGGCTTGCCTGCTTTCTCCAAAGGAGGCTGGCCGACCAGCCGAACCTGGCACCTGGGCCAGGCCCCTTCCAAGGGGACGAGTTCCAGAGGCTAGAGCCCTGGGGGCGGCTGCCAAGTCTCCTGGGGCGTGTGCTGGGCCCCCGTCAGAGGAGGAAGCAGCCTGGTAAACGGTGTGCCAGGCCTGAGATCTGGAGGCCTCCCACAGCCGGGTCCCTGTCCTGCCCAGGCCCCCCGAGGGAGGACGATGGTCGGGCAGTGGCGAGCGGGGTGGGGCTGGCGCCGAGCCTGCCCTTGGATGCCCCGGGGAAGGGCGCCGGGGGATGGGCTGCCCCTGGCCAGGTCTGAGGGACCGACCCAGCTCGGGGCTGTCGGGGGCAGAGAGAGAACCCCCCTCCGCCCTTTCCCTTCAGGTTCTTAGGGCTGGCCAAATCCTTCCCAAGACAGCTTGTCTGGAGAAAATCAGACCCAGCTGAAGAACATGTGTCCATGGGGGAAACCCGGGAAACTGAGTCTCCCCACACAATAGCAGAGATTCTCATCTTGCATCCTCTCCTGAGCTAATGACAAAGGTGGATGTCCCGGGTGGGTGGGCCTGTGGAATGGGAGAGGGGAGGAAGTCTATTGTCATGCAGAGGGACATGGAAAGACTTGTCTGAAGCTTATCCCCTGCACTGGGGTCAGGTCGGGAAGGGAAGGCACAGAGGTGAGCAGGAACCAACCGGCCTCTCTGTGGTGGGGCTGGCCCCGGGGCAGGCGTGGGGGTGATGGCTGGAAGTGGGATGGCGCGTGAGTTGGCACCAGCCAGCGGTGGAGGCAGAGACTCAGAGGTCAGGGATCTCTCTCTCTGTCTCTGTCTCTCTCTCTCTCCCTCAGGGAGCTGAGGAGAGTAAGGTGGCGCCCCCTGCCCACCTCGCCTACCTCTCCATGGGCCCTTCTTTCTCTGGCCGCTCCGGGAGCCCTGCGGGCTTGGGTTCAACCCCCCCACACACCGCACAGGCCAAGGGCGCATGCGCGACCGCCGGGGCCTAGGGCTGGCCTCGGGGGGGGGGGGGTCCTCAGTGAAGGCCCCGCCCTCCCTCCAGGCTCTGACCCAGCTGCAGCTCTTCCATCGCCGCCCTTCTGGACTCGGCTTCAGCTGTCTCCCTCCCCTCCCCCACTCCCACTCAGCTTGCAGGCCGCTTCCCTGCCTTGAAAGCATTGCTCTGGCCCTGAGGGCCACAGACCTACTGGGCTTCAAGCTCAAGGCTCTGCCTGGGCCTGCTGCTTCGGCCAGGGGCTCATTTTTTCCTGGAAAGACAAAGCCATGGCCTCACCCCACGCCTGCACTTTGCCACGGCAGGCAGCCCAGATGTAGGAAAGGCTCTGTGGAGTCAGAAGTGCCGAGACAGGCAGATGGCACCAGAGGGTTTGGGGGCCAGGGCGCAACTGGGCTAGCCCCTCCTCCCGGGAGTCGGGGAGGCCCGGCCTTCCTAGTGCCCAGGCCACGGCTCCGGGGAGAAACCCGCCATGGAGGGCACGCGGGAGGCCCTCTGCCTGAGGTGGCAGGTGTCACGCCAGGGCCACTGCAAGCCTGGCTCGGCTTGCCTGCTTTCTCCAAAGGAGGCTGGCCGACCAGCCGAACCTGGCACCTGGGCCAGGCCCCTTCCAAGGGGACGAGTTCCAGAGGATAGAGCCCTGGGGGCGGCTGCCAAGTCTCCTGGGGCGTGTGCTGGGCCCCCGTCAGAGGAGGAAGCAGCCTGGTAAACGGTGTGCCAGGCCTGAGATCTGGAGGCCTCCCACAGCCGGGTCCCTGTCCTGCCCAGGCCCCCCGAGGGAGGACGATGGTCGGGCAGTGGCGAGCGGGGTGGGGCTGGCGCCGAGCCTGCCCTTGGATGCCCCGGGGAAGGGCGCCGGGGGATGGGCTGCCCCTGGCCAGGTCTGAGGGACCGACCCAGCTCGGGGCTGTCGGGGGCAGAGAGAGAACCCCCCTCCGCCCTTTCCCTTCAGGTTCTTAGGGCTGGCCAAATCCTTCCCAAGACAGCTTGTCTGGAGAAAATCAGACCCAGCTGAAGAACATGTGTCCATGGGGGAAACCCGGGAAACTGAGTCTCCCCACACAATAGCAGAGATTCTCATCTTGCATCCTCTCCTGAGCTAATGACAAAGGTGGATGTCCCGGGTGGGTGGGCCTGTGGAATGGGAGAGGGGAGGAAGTCTATTGTCATGCAGAGGGACATGGAAAGACTTGTCTGAAGCTTATCCCCTGCACTGGGGTCAGGTCGGGAAGGGACGGCACAGAGGTGAGCAGGAACCAACCGGCCTCTCTGTGGTGGGGCTGGCCCCGGGGCAGGCGTGGGGGTGATGGCTGGAAGTGGGATGGCGCGTGAGTTGGCACCAGCCAGCGGTGGAGGCAGAGACTCAGAGGTCAGGGATCTCTCTCTCTGTCTCTGTCTCTCTCTCTCTCCCTCAGGGAGCTGAGGAGAGTAAGGTGGCGCCCCCTGCCCACCTCGCCTACCTCTCCATGGGCCCTTCTTTCTCTGGCCGCTCCGGGAGCCCTGCGGGCTTGGGTTCAACCCCCCACACACCGCACAGGCCAAGGGCGCATGCGCGACCGCCGGGGCCTAGGGCTGGCCTCGGGGGGGGGGGGGTCCTCAGTGAAGGCCCCGCCCTCCCTCCAGGCTCTGACCCAGCTGCAGCTCTTCCATCGCCGCCCTTCTGGACTCGGCTTCAGCTGTCTCCCTCCCCTCCCCCACTCCCACTCAGCTTGCAGGCCGCTTCCCTGCATTGAAAGCATTGCTCTGGCCCTGAGGGCCACAGACCTACTGGGCTTCAAGCTCAAGGCTCTGCCTGGGCCTGCTGCTTCGGCCAGGGGCTCATTTTTTCCTGGAAAGACAAAGCCATGGCCTCACCCCACGCCTGCACTTTGCCACGGCAGGCAGCCCAGATGTAGGAAAGGCTCTGTGGAGTCAGAAGTGCCGAGACAGGCAGATGGCACCAGAGGGTTTGGGGGCCAGGGCGCAACTGGGCTAGCCCCTCCTCCCGGGAGTCGGGGAGGCCCGGCCTTCCTAGTGCCCAGGCCACGGCTCCGGGGAGAAACCCGCCATGGAGGGCACGCGGGAGGCCCTCTGCCTGAGGTGGCAGGTGTCACGCCAGGGCCACTGCAAGCCTGGCTCGGCTTGCCTGCTTTCTCCAAAGGAGGCTGGCCGACCAGCCGAACCTGGCACCTGGGCCAGGCCCCTTCCAAGGGGACGAGTTCCAGAGGATAGAGCCCTGGGGGCGGCTGCCAAGTCTCCTGGGGCGTGTGCTGGGCCCCCGTCAGAGGAGGAAGCAGCCTGGTAAACGGTGTGCCAGGCCTGAGATCTGGAGGCCTCCCACAGCCGGGTCCCTGTCCTGCCCAGGCCCCCCGAGGGAGGACGATGGTCGGGCAGTGGCGAGCGGGGTGGGGCTGGCACCGAGCCTGCCCTTGGATGCCCCGGGGAAGGGCGCCGGGGGATGGGCTGCCCCTGGCCAGGTCTGAGGGACCGACCCAGCTCGGGGCTGTCGGGGGCAGAGAGAGAACCCCCCTCCGCCCTTTCCCTTCAGGTTCTTAGGGCTGGCCAAATCCTTCCCAAGACAGCTTGTCTGGAGAAAATCAGACCCAGCTGAAGAACATGTGTCCATGGGGGAATCCCGGGAAACTGAGTCTCCCCACACAATAGCAGAGATTCTCATCTTGCATCCTCTCCTGAGCTAATGACAAAGGTGGATGTCCCGGGTGGGTGGGCCTGTGGAATGGGAGAGGGGAGGAAGTCTATTGTCATGCAGAGGGACATGGAAAGACTTGTCTGAAGCTTATCCCCTGCACTGGTGTCAGGTCGGGAAGGGACGGCACAGAGGTGAGCAGGAACCATCCGGCCTCTCTGTGGTGGGGCTGGCCCCGGGGCAGGCGTGGGGGTGATGGCTGGAAGTGGGATGGCGCGTGAGTTGGCACCAGCCAGCGGTGGAGGCAGAGACTCAGAGGTCAGGGATCTCTCTCTCTGTCTCTGTCTCTCTCTCTCTCCCTCAGGGAGCTGAGGAGAGTAAGGTGGCGCCCCCGGCCCACCTCGCCTACCTCTCCATGGGCCCTTCTTTCTCTGGCCGCTGCGGAAGCCCTGCGGGCTTGGGTTCAACCCCCCACACACCGCACAGGCCAAGGGCGCATGCGTGACCGCCGGGGCCTAGGACTGGCCTCGGGGGGGGGGGTCCTCAGTGAAGGCACCGCCCTCCCTCCAGGCTCTGACCCAGCTGCAGCTCTTCCATGGCCGCCCTTCTGGACTCGGCTTCAGCTGTCTCCCTCCCCTCCCCCACTCCCACTCAGCTTGCAGGCCGCTTTCCTGCCTTGAAAGCATGGCTCTGGCCCTGAGGGCCACAGACCTACTGGGCTTCAAGCTCAAGGCTCTGCCTGGGCCTGCTGCTTCGACCAGGGGCTCATTTTTTCCTGGAAAGACAAAGCCATGGCCTCACCCCACGCCTGCGCTTTGCCACGGCAGGCAGCCCAGATGTAGGAAAGGCTCTGTGGAGTCAGAAGTGCCGAGACAGGCAGATGGCACCAGAGGGTTTGGGGGCCAGGGCGCAACTGGGCTAGCCCCTCCTCCCGGGAGTCGGGGAGGCCCGGCCTTCCTAGTGCCCAGGCCACGGCTCCGGGGAGAAACCCGCCATGGAGGGCACGCGGGAGGCCCTCTGCCTGAGGTGGCAGGTGTCACGCCAGGGCCACTGCAAGCCTGGCTCGGCTTGCCTGCTTTCTCCAAAGGAGGCTGGCCGACCAGCCGAACCTGGCACCTGGGCCAGGCCCCTTCCAAGGGGACGAGTTCCAGAGGATAGAGCCCTGGGGGCGGCTGCCAAGTCTCCTGGGGCGTGTGCTGGGCCCCCGTCAGAGGAGGAAGCAGCCTGGTAAACGGTGTGCCAGGCCTGAGATCTGGAGGCCTCCCACAGCCGGGTCCCTGTCCTGCCCAGGCCCCCCGAGGGAGGACGATGGTCGGGCAGTGGCGAGCGGGGTGGGGCTGGCGCCGAGCCCTGCCCTTGGATGCCCCGGGGAAGGGCGCCGGGGGATGGGCTGCCCCTGGCCAGGTCTGAGGGACCGACCCAGCTCGGGGCTGTCGGGGGCAGAGAGAGAACCCCCCCTCCGCCCTTTCCCTTCAGGTTCTTAGGGCTGGCCAAATCCTTCCCAAGACAGCTTGTCTGGAGAAAATCAGACCCAGCTGAAGAACATGTGTCCATGGGGGAAACCCGGGAAACTGAGTCTCCCCACACAATAGCAGAGATTCTCATCTTGCATCCTCTCCTGAGCTAATGACAAAGGTGGATGTCCCGGGTGGGTGGGCCTGTGGAATGGGAGAGGGGAGGAAGTCTATTGTCATGCAGAGGGACATGGAAAGACTTGTCTGAAGCTTATCCCTTGCACTGGGGTCAGGTCAGGAATGGACGGCACAGAGGTGAGCAGGAACCAACCGGCCTCTCTGTGGTGGGGCTGGCCCCGGGGCAGGCGTGGGGGTGATGGCTGGAAGTGGGATGGCGCGTGAGTTGGCACCAGCCAGCGGTGGAGGCAGAGACTCAGAGGTCAGGGATCTCTCTCTCTGTCTCTGTCTCTCTCTCTCTCCCTCAGGGAGCTGAGGAGAGTAAGGTGGCGCCCCCTGCCCACCTCGCCTACCTCTCCATGGGCCCTTCTTTCTCTGGCCGCTCCGGGAGCCCTGCGGGCTTGGGTTCAACCCCCCCACACACCGCACAGGCCAAGGGCGCATGCGCGACCGCCGGGGCCTAGGGCTGGCCTCGGGGGGGGGGGGGGGGGTCCTCAGTGAAGGCCCCGCCCTCCCTCCAGGCTCTGACCCAGCTGCAGCTCTTCCATCGCCGCCCTTCTGGACTCGGCTTCAGCTGTCTCCCTCCCCTCCCCCACTCCCACTCAGCTTGCAGGCCGCTTCCCTGCATTGAAAGCATTGCTCTGGCCCTGAGGGCCACAGACCTACTGGGCTTCAAGCTCAAGGCTCTGCCTGGGCCTGCTGCTTCGGCCAGGGGCTCATTTTTTCCTGGAAAGACAAAGCCATGGCCTCACCCCACGCCTGCACTTTGCCACGGCAGGCAGCCCAGATGTAGGAAAGGCTCTGTGGAGTCAGAAGTGCCGAGACAGGCAGATGGCACCAGAGGGTTTGGGGGCCAGGGCGCAACTGGGCTAGCCCCTCCTCCCGGGAGTCGGGGAGGCCCGGCCTTCCTAGTGCCCAGGCCACGGCTCCGGGGAGAAACCCGCCATGGAGGGCACGCGGGAGGCCCTCTGCCCTGAGGTGGCAGGTGTCACGCCAGGGCCACTGCAAGCCTGGCTCGGCTTGCCCTGCTTTCTCCAAAGGAGGCTGGCCGACCAGGCCGAACCTGGCACCTGGGCCAGGCCCCTTCCAAGGGGACGAGTTCCAGAGGATAGAGCCCTGGGGGCGGCTGCCAAGTCTCCTGGGGCGTGTGCTGGGCCCCCGTCAGAGGAGGAAGCAGCCTGGTAAACGGTGTGCCAGGCCTGAGATCTGGAGGCCTCCCACAGCCGGGTCCCTGTCCTGCCCAGGCCCCCCGAGGGAGGACGATGGTCGGGCAGTGGCGAGCGGGGTGGGGCTGGCACCGAGCCTGCCCTTGGATGCCCCGGGGAAGGGCGCCGGGGGATGGGCTGCCCCTGGCCAGGTCTGAGGGACCGACCCAGCTCGGGGCTGTCGGGGGCAGAGAGAGAACCCCCCTCCGCCCTTTCCCTTCAGGTTCTTAGGGCTGGCCAAATCCAAGACAGCTTGTCTGGAGAAAATCAGACCCAGCTGAAGAACATGTGTCCATGGGGGAATCCCGGGAAACTGAGTCTCCCCACACAATAGCAGAGATTCTCATCTTGCATCCTCTCCTGAGCTAATGACAAAGGTGGATGTCCCGGGTGGGTGGGCCTGTGGAATGGGAGAGGGGAGGAAGTCTATTGTCATGCAGAGGGACATGGAAAGACTTGTCTGAAGCTTATCCCCTGCACTGGTGTCAGGTCGGGAAGGGACGGCACAGAGGTGAGCAGGAACCATCCGGCCTCTCTGTGGTGGGGCTGGCCCCGGGGCAGGCGTGGGGGTGATGGCTGGAAGTGGGATGGCGCGTGAGTTGGCACCAGCCAGCGGTGGAGGCAGAGACTCAGAGGTCAGGGATCTCTCTCTCTGTCTCTGTCTCTCTCTCTCTCCCTCAGGGAGCTGAGGAGAGTAAGGTGGCGCCCCCGGCCCACCTCGCCTACCTCTCCATGGGCCCTTCTTTCTCTGGCCGCTGCGGAAGCCCTGCGGGCTTGGGTTCAACCCCCCACACACCGCACAGGCCAAGGGCGCATGCGTGACCGCCGGGGCCTAGGACTGGCCTCGGGGGGGGGGGTCCTCAGTGAAGGCACCGCCCTCCCTCCAGGCTCTGACCCAGCTGCAGCTCTTCCATGGCCGCCCTTCTGGACTCGGCTTCAGCTGTCTCCCTCCCCTCCCCCACTCCCACTCAGCTTGCAGGCCGCTTTCCTGCCTTGAAAGCATGGCTCTGGCCCTGAGGGCCACAGACCTACTGGGCTTCAAGCTCAAGGCTCTGCCTGGGCCTGCTGCTTCGACCAGGGGCTCATTTTTTCCTGGAAAGACAAAGCCATGGCCTCACCCCACGCCTGCGCTTTGCCACGGCAGGCAGCCCAGATGTAGGAAAGGCTCTGTGGAGTCAGAAGTGCCGAGACAGGCAGATGGCACCAGAGGGTTTGGGGGCCAGGGCGCAACTGGGCTAGCCCCTCCTCCCGGGAGTCGGGGAGGCCCGGCCTTCCTAGTGCCCAGGCCACGGCTCCGGGGAGAAACCCGCCATGGAGGGCACGCGGGAGGCCCTCTGCCTGAGGTGGCAGGTGTCACGCCAGGGCCACTGCAAGCCTGGCTCGGCTTGCCTGCTTTCTCCAAAGGAGGCTGGCCGACCAGCCGAACCTGGCACCTGGGCCAGGCCCCTTCCAAGGGGACGAGTTCCAGAGGCTAGAGCCCTGGGGGCGGCTGCCAAGTCTCCTGGGGCGTGTGCTGGGCCCCCGTCAGAGGAGGAAGCAGCCTGGTAAACGGTGTGCCAGGCCTGAGATCTGGAGGCCTCCCACAGCCGGGTCCCTGTCCTGCCCAGGCCCCCCGAGGGAGGACGATGGTCGGGCAGTGGCGAGCGGGGTGGGGCTGGCGCCGAGCCTGCCCTTGGATGCCCCGGGGAAGGGCGCCGGGGGATGGGCTGCCCCTGGCCAGGTCTGAGGGACCGACCCAGCTCGGGGCTGTCGGGGGCAGAGAGAGAACCCCCCTCCGCCCTTTCCCTTCAGGTTCTTAGGGCTGGCCAAATCCTTCCCAAGACAGCTTGTCTGGAGAAAATCAGACCCAGCTGAAGAACATGTGTCCATGGGGGAAACCCGGGAAACTGAGTCTCCCCACACAATAGCAGAGATTCTCATCTTGCATCCTCTCCTGAGCTAATGACAAAGGTGGATGTCCCGGGTGGGTGGGCCTGTGGAATGGGAGAGGGGAGGAAGTCTATTGTCATGCAGAGGGACATGGAAAGACTTGTCTGAAGCTTATCCCTTGCACTGGGGTCAGGTCAGGAATGGACGGCACAGAGGTGAGCAGGAACCAACCGGCCTCTCTGTGGTGGGGCTGGCCCCGGGGCAGGCGTGGGGGTGATGGCTGGAAGTGGGATGGCGCGTGAGTTGGCACCAGCCAGCGGTGGAGGCAGAGACTCAGAGGTCAGGGATCTCTCTCTCTGTCTCTGTCTCTCTCTCTCTCCCTCAGGGAGCTGAGGAGAGTAAGGTGGCGCCCCCTGCCCACCTCGCCTACCTCTCCATGGGCCCTTCTTTCTCTGGCCGCTCCGGGAGCCCTGCGGGCTTGGGTTCAACCCCCCACACACCGCACAGGCCAAGGGCGCATGCGCGACCGCCGGGGCCTAGGGCTGGCCTCGGGGGGGGGGGGGGGGGGTCCTCAGTGAAGGCCCCGCCCTCCCTCCAGGCTCTGACCCAGCTGCAGCTCTTCCATCGCCGCCCTTCTGGACTCGGCTTCAGCTGTCTCCCTCCCCTCCCCCACTCCCACTCAGCTTGCAGGCCGCTTCCCTGCCTTGAAAGCATTGCTCTGGCCCTGAGGGCCACAGACCTACTGGGCTTCAAGCTCAAGGCTCTGCCTGGGCCTGCTGCTTCGGCCAGGGGCTCATTTTTTCCTGGAAAGACAAAGCCATGGCCTCACTCCACGCCTGCACTTTGCCACGGCAGGCAGCCCAGATGTAGGAAAGGCTCTGTGGAGTCAGAAGTGCCGAGACAGGCAGATGGCACCAGAGGGTTTGGGGGCCAGGGCGCAACTGGGCTAGCCCCTCCTCCCGGGAGTCGGGGAGGCCCGGCCTTCCTAGTGCCCAGGCCACGGCTCCGGGGAGAAACCCGCCATGGAGGGCACGCGGGAGGCCCTCTGCCTGAGGTGGCAGGTGTCACGCCAGGGCCACTGCAAGCCTGGCTCGGCTTGCCTGCTTTCTCCAAAGGAGGCTGGCCGACCAGCCGAACCTGGCACCTGGGCCAGGCCCCTTCCAAGGGGACGAGTTCCAGAGGATAGAGCCCTGGGGGCGGCTGCCAAGTCTCCTGGGGCGTGTGCTGGGCCCCCGTCAGAGGAGGAAGCAGCCTGGTAAACGGTGTGCCAGGCCTGAGATCTGGAGGCCTCCCACAGCCGGGTCCCTGTCCTGCCCAGGCCCCCCGAGGGAGGACGATGGTCGGGCAGTGGCGAGCGGGGTGGGGCTGGCGCCGAGCCTGCCCTTGGATGCCCCGGGGAAGGGCGCCGGGGGATGGGCTGCCCCTGGCCAGGTCTGAGGGACCGACCCAGCTCGGGGCTGTCGGGGGCAGAGAGAGAACCCCCCTCCGCCCTTTCCCTTCAGGTTCTTAGGGCTGGCCAAATCCTTCCCAAGACAGCTTGTCTGGAGAAAATCAGACCCAGCTGAAGAACGTGTGTCCATGGGGGAAACCCGGGAAACTGAGTCTCCCCACACAATAGCAGAGATTCTCATCTTGCATCCTCTCCTGAGCTAATGACAAAGGTGGATGTCCCGGGTGGGTGGGCCTGTGGAATGGGAGAGGGGAGGAAGTCTATTGTCACGCAGAGGGACATGGAAAGACTTGTCTGAAGCTTATCCCCTGCACTGGGGTCAGGTCGGGAAGGGACGGCACAGAGGTGAGCAGGAACCAACCGGCCTCTCTGTGGTGGGGCTGGCCCCGGGGCAGGCGTGGGGGTGATGGCTGGAAGTGGGATGGCACGTGAGTTGGCACCAGCCAGCGGTGGAGGCAGAGACTCAGAGGTCAGGGATCTCTCTCTCTGTCTCTGTCTCTCTCTCTCTCCCTCAGGGAGCTGAGGAGAGTAAGGTGGCGCCCCCTGCCCACCTCGCCTACCTCTCCATGGGCCCTTCTTTCTCTGGCCGCTCCGGGAGCCCTGCGGGCTTGGGTTCAACCCCCCACACACCGCACAGGCCAAGGGCGCATGCGCGACCGCCGGGGCCTAGGGCTGGCCTGGGGGGGGGGGGGGTCCTCAGTGAAGGCCCCGCCCTCCCTCCAGGCTCTGACCCAGCTGCAGCTCTTCCATCGCCGCCCTTCTGGACTCGGCTTCAGCTGTCTCCCTCCCCTCCCCCACTCCCACTCAGCTTGCAGGCCGCTTCCCTGCATTGAAAGCATTGCTCTGGCCCTGAGGGCCACAGACCTACTGGGCTTCAAGCTCAAGGCTCTGCCTGGGCCTGCTGCTTCGGCCAGGGGCTCATTTTTTCCTGGAAAGACAAAGCCATGGCCTCACCCCACGCCTGCACTTTGCCACGGCAGGCAGCCCAGATGTAGGAAAGGCTCTGTGGAGTCAGAAGTGCCGAGACAGGCAGATGGCACCAGAGGGTTTGGGGGCCAGGGCGCAACTGGGCTAGCCCCTCCTCCCGGGAGTCGGGGAGGCCCGGCCTTCCTAGTGCCCAGGCCACGGCTCCGGGGAGAAACCCGCCATGGAGAGCACGCGGGAGGCCCTCTGCCTGAGGTGGCAGGTGTCACGCCAGGGCCACTGCAAGCCTGGCTCGGCTTGCCTGCTTTCTCCAAAGGAGGCTGGCCGACCAGCCGAACCTGGCACCTGGGCCAGGCCCCTTCCAAGGGGACGAGTTCCAGAGGATAGAGCCCTGGGGGCGGCTGCCAAGTCTCCTGGGGCGTGTGCTGGGCCCCCGTCAGAGGAGGAAGCAGCCTGGTAAACGGTGTGCCAGGCCTGAGATCTGGAGGCCTCCCACAGCCGGGTCCCTGTCCTGCCCAGGCCCCCCGAGGGAGGACGATGGTCGGGCAGTGGCGAGCGGGGTGGGGCTGGCACCGAGCCTGCCCTTGGATGCCCCGGGGAAGGGCGCCGGGGGATGGGCTGCCCCTGGCCAGGTCTGAGGGACCGACCCAGCTCGGGGCTGTCGGGGGCAGAGAGAGAACCCCCCTCCGCCCTTTCCCTTCAGGTTCTTAGGGCTGGCCAAATCCTTCCCAAGACAGCTTGTCTGGAGAAAATCAGACCCAGCTGAAGAACATGTGTCCATGGGGGAATCCCGGGAAACTGAGTCTCCCCACACAATAGCAGAGATTCTCATCTTGCATCCTCTCCTGAGCTAATGACAAAGGTGGATGTCCCGGGTGGGTGGGCCTGTGGAATGGGAGAGGGGAGGAAGTCTATTGTCATGCAGAGGGACATGGAAAGACTTGTCTGAAGCTTATCCCCTGCACTGGTGTCAGGTCGGGAAGGGACGGCACAGAGGTGAGCAGGAACCATCCGGCCTCTCTGTGGTGGGGCTGGCCCCGGGGCAGGCGTGGGGGTGATGGCTGGAAGTGGGATGGCGCGTGAGTTGGCACCAGCCAGCGGTGGAGGCAGAGACTCAGAGGTCAGGGATCTCTCTCTCTGTCTCTGTCTCTCTCTCTCTCCCTCAGGGAGCTGAGGAGAGTAAGGTGGCGCCCCCGGCCCACCTCGCCTACCTCTCCATGGGCCCTTCTTTCTCTGGCCGCTGCGGAAGCCCTGCGGGCTTGGGTTCAACCCCCCACACACCGCACAGGCCAAGGGCGCATGCGTGACCGCCGGGGCCTAGGACTGGCCTCGGGGGGGGGGTCCTCAGTGAAGGCACCGCCCTCCCTCCAGGCTCTGACCCAGCTGCAGCTCTTCCATGGCCGCCCTTCTGGACTCGGCTTCAGCTGTCTCCCTCCCCTCCCCCACTCCCACTCAGCTTGCAGGCCGCTTTCCTGCCTTGAAAGCATGGCTCTGGCCCTGAGGGCCACAGACCTACTGGGCTTCAAGCTCAAGGCTCTGCCTGGGCCTGCTGCTTCGACCAGGGGCTCATTTTTTCCTGGAAAGACAAAGCCATGGCCTCACCCCACGCCTGCGCTTTGCCACGGCAGGCAGCCCAGATGTAGGAAAGGCTCTGTGGAGTCAGAAGTGCCGAGACAGGCAGATGGCACCAGAGGGTTTGGGGGCCAGGGCGCAACTGGGCTAGCCCCTCCTCCCGGGAGTCGGGGAGGCCCGGCCTTCCTAGTGCCCAGGCCACGGCTCCGGGGAGAAACCCGCCATGGAGGGCACGCGGGAGGCCCTCTGCCTGAGGTGGCAGGTGTCACGCCAGGGCCACTGCAAGCCTGGCTCGGCTTGCCTGCTTTCTCCAAAGGAGGCTGGCCGACCAGCCGAACCTGGCACCTGGGCCAGGCCCCTTCCAAGGGGACGAGTTCCAGAGGCTAGAGCCCTGGGGGCGGCTGCCAAGTCTCCTGGGGCGTGTGCTGGGCCCCCGTCAGAGGAGGAAGCAGCCTGGTAAACGGTGTGCCAGGCCTGAGATCTGGAGGCCTCCCACAGCCGGGTCCCTGTCCTGCCCAGGCCCCCCGAGGGAGGACGATGGTCGGGCAGTGGCGAGCGGGGTGGGGCTGGCGCCGAGCCTGCCCTTGGATGCCCCGGGGAAGGGCGCCGGGGGATGGGCTGCCCCTGGCCAGGTCTGAGGGACCGACCCAGCTCGGGGCTGTCGGGGGCAGAGAGAGAACCCCCCTCCGCCCTTTCCCTTCAGGTTCTTAGGGCTGGCCAAATCCTTCCCAAGACAGCTTGTGTGGAGAAAATCAGACCCAGCTGAAGAACATGTGTCCATGGGGGAAACCCGGGAAACTGAGTCTCCCCACACAATAGCAGAGATTCTCATCTTGCATCCTCTCCTGAGCTAATGACAAAGGTGGATGTCCCGGGTGGGTGGGCCTGTGGAATGGGAGAGGGGAGGAAGTCTATTGTCATGCAGAGGGACATGGAAAGACTTGTCTGAAGCTTATCCCTTGCACTGGGGTCAGGTCAGGAATGGACGGCACAGAGGTGAGCAGGAACCAACCGGCCTCTCTGTGGTGGGGCTGGCCCCGGGGCAGGCGTGGGGGTGATGGCTGGAAGTGGGATGGCGCGTGAGTTGGCACCAGCCAGCGGTGGAGGCAGAGACTCAGAGGTCAGGGATCTCTCTCTCTGTCTCTGTCTCTCTCTCTCTCCCTCAGGGAGCTGAGGAGAGTAAGGTGGCGCCCCCTGCCCACCTCGCCTACCTCTCCATGGGCCCTTCTTTCTCTGGCCGCTCCGGGAGCCCTGCGGGCTTGGGTTCAACCCCCCACACACCGCACAGGCCAAGGGCGCATGCGCGACCGCCGGGGCCTAGGGCTGGCCTCGGGGGGGGGGGTCCTCAGTGAAGGCCCCGCCCTCCCTCCAGGCTCTGACCCAGCTGCAGCTCTTCCATCGCCGCCCTTCTGGACTCGGCTTCAGCTGTCTCCCTCCCCTCCCCCACTCCCACTCAGCTTGCAGGCCGCTTCCCTGCCTTGAAAGCATTGCTCTGGCCCTGAGGGCCACAGACCTACTGGGCTTCAAGCTCAAGGCTCTGCCTGGGCCTGCTGCTTCGGCCAGGGGCTCATTTTTTCCTGGAAAGACAAAGCCATGGCCTCACCCCACGCCTGCACTTTGCCACGGCAGGCAGCCCAGATGTAGGAAAGGCTCTGTGGAGTCAGAAGTGCCGAGACAGGCAGATGGCACCAGAGGGTTTGGGGGCCAGGGCGCAACTGGGCTAGCCCCTCCTCCCGGGAGTCGGGGAGGCCCGGCCTTCCTAGTGCCCAGGCCACGGCTCCGGGGAGAAACCCGCCATGGAGGGCACGCGGGAGGCCCTCTGCCTGAGGTGGCAGGTGTCACGCCAGGGCCACTGCAAGCCTGGCTCGGCTTGCCTGCTTTCTCCAAAGGAGGCTGGCCGACCAGCCGAACCTGGCACCTGGGCCAGGCCCCTTCCAAGGGGACGAGTTCCAGAGGATAGAGCCCTGGGGGCGGCTGCCAAGTCTCCTGGGGCGTGTGCTGGGCCCCCGTCAGAGGAGGAAGCAGCCTGGTAAACGGTGTGCCAGGCCTGAGATCTGGAGGCCTCCCACAGCCGGGTCCCTGTCCTGCCCAGGCCCCCCGAGGGAGGACGATGGTCGGGCAGTGGCGAGCGGGGTGGGGCTGGCGCCGAGCCTGCCCTTGGATGCCCCGGGGAAGGGCGCCGGGGGATGGGCTGCCCCTGGCCAGGTCTGAGGGACCGACCCAGCTCGGGGCTGTCGGGGGCAGAGAGAGAACCCCCCTCCGCCCTTTCCCTTCAGGTTCTTAGGGCTGGCCAAATCCTTCCCAAGACAGCTTGTCTGGAGAAAATCAGACCCAGCTGAAGAACATGTGTCCATGGGGGAAACCCGGGAAACTGAGTCTCCCCACACAATAGCAGAGATTCTCATCTTGCATCCTCTCCTGAGCTAATGACAAAGGTGGATGTCCCGGGTGGGTGGGCCTGTGGAATGGGAGAGGGGAGGAAGTCTATTGTCATGCAGAGGGACATGGAAAGACTTGTCTGAAGCTTATCCCCTGCACTGGGGTCAGGTCGGGAAGGGAAGGCACAGAGGTGAGCAGGAACCAACCGGCCTCTCTGTGGTGGGGCTGGCGCCGGGGAAGGCGTGGGGGTGATGGCTGGAAGTGGGATGGCGCGTGAGTTGGCACCAGCCAGCGGTGGAGGCAGAGACTCAGAGGTCAGGGATCTCTCTCTCTGTCTCTGTCTCTCTCTCTCTCCCTCAGGGAGCTGAGGAGAGTAAGGTGGCGCCCCCTGCCCAGCTCGCCTACCTCTCCATGGGCCCTTCTTTCTCTGGCCGCTCCGGGAGCCCTGCGGGCTTGGGTTCAACCCCCCACACACCGCACAGGCCAAGGGCGCATGCGCGACCGCCGGGGCCTAGGGCTGGCCTCGGGGGGGGGGGTCCTCAGTGAAGGCCCCGCCCTCCCTCCAGGCTCTGACCCAGCTGCAGCTCTTCCATCGCCGCCCTTCTGGACTCGGCTTCAGCTGTCACCCTCCCCTCCCCCACTCCCACTCAGCTTGCAGGCCGCTTCCCTGCCTTGAAAGCATTGCTCTGGCCCTGAGGGCCACAGACCTACTGGGCTTCAAGCTCAAGGCTCTGCCTGGGCCTGCTGCTTCGGCCAGGGGCTCATTTTTTCCTGGAAAGACAATGCCATGGCCTCACTCCATGCCTGCACTTTGCCACGGCAGGCAGCCCAGATGTAGGAAATGCTCTGTGGAGTCAGAAGTGCCGAGACAGGCAGATGGCACCAGAGGGTTTGGGGGCCAGGGCGCAACTGGGCTAGCCCCTCCTCCCGGGAGTCGGGGAGGCCCGGCCTTCCTAGTGCCCAGGCCACGGCTCCGGGGAGAAACCCGCCATGGAGGGCACGCGGGAGGCCCTCTGCCTGAGGTGGCAGGTGTCACGCCAGGGCCACTGCAAGCCTGGCTCGGCTTGCCTGCTTTCTCCAAAGGAGGCTGGCCGACCAGCCGAACCTGGCACCTGGGCCAGGCCCCTTCCAAGGGGACGAGTTCCAGAGGCTAGAGCCCTGGGGGCGGCTGCCAAGTCTCCTGGGGCGTGTGCTGGGCCCCCGTCAGAGGAGGAAGCAGCCTGGTAAACGGTGTGCCAGGCCTGAGATCTGGAGGCCTCCCACAGCCGGGTCCCTGTCCTGCCCAGGCCCCCCGAGGGAGGACGATGGTCGGGCAGTGGCGAGCGGGGTGGGGCTGGCGCCGAGCCTGCCCTTGGATGCCCCGGGGAAGGGCGCCGGGGGATGGGCTGCCCCTGGCCAGGTCTGAGGGACCGACCCAGCTCGGGGCTGTCGGGGGCAGAGAGAGAACCCCCCTCCACCCTTTCCCTTCAGGTTCTTAGGGCTGGCCAAATCCTTCCCAAGACAGCTTGTCTGGAGAAAATCAGACCCAGCTGAAGAACATGTGTCCATGGGGGAAACCCGGGAAACTGAGTCTCCCCACACAATAGCAGAGATTCTCATCTTGCATCCTCTCCTGAGCTAATGACAAAGGTGGATGTCCCGGGTGGGTGGGCCTGTGGAATGGGAGAGGGGAGGAAGTCTATTGTCATGCAGAGGGACATGGAAAGACTTGTCTGAAGCTTATCCCCGCACTGGGGTCAGGTCGGGAAGGGAAGGCACAGAGGTGAGCAGGAACCAACCGGCCTCTCTGTGGTGGGGCTGGCCCCGGGGCAGGCGTGGGGGTGATGGCTGGAAGTGGGATGGCGCGTGAGTGGCACCAGCCAGGAGGCAGAGACTCAGAGGTCAGGGATCTCTCTCTCTGTCTCTGTCTCTCTCTCTCTCCCTCAGGGAGCTGAGGAGAGTAAGGTGGCGCCCCCTGCCCACCTCGCCTACCTCTCCATGGGCCCTTCTTTCTCTGGCCGCTCCGGGAGCCCTGCGGGCTTGGGTTCAACCCCCCACACACCGCACAGGCCAAGGGCGCATGCGCGACCGCCGGGGCCTAGGGCTGGCCTCGGGGGGGGGGGTCCTCAGTGAAGGCCCTGCCCTCCCTCCAGGCTCTGAGCCAGCTGCCGCTCTTCCATCGCCGCCCTTCTGGACTCGGCTTCAGCTGTCTCCCTCCCCTCCCCCACTCCCACTCAGCTTGCAGGCCGCTTCCCTGCCTTGAAAGCATTGGTCTGGCCCTGAGGGCCACAGACCTACTGGGCTTCAAGCTCAAGGCTCTGCCTGGGCCTGCTGCTTCGGCCAGGGGCTCATTTTTTCCTGGAAAGACAAAGCCATGGCCTCACCCCACGCCTGCACTTTGCCACGGCAGGCAGCCCAGATGTAGGAAAGGCTCTGTGGAGTCAGAAGTGCCGAGACAGGCAGATGGCACCAGAGGGTTTGGGGGCCAGGGCGCAACTGGGCTAGCCCCTCCTCCCGGGAGTCGGGGAGGCCCGGCCTTCCTAGTGCCCAGGCCACGGCTCCGGGGAGAAACCCGCCATGGAGGGCACGCGGGAGGCCCTCTGCCTGAGGTGGCAGGTGTCACGCCAGGGCCACTGCAAGCCTGGCTCGGCTTGCCTGCTTTCTCCAAAGGAGGCTGGCCGACCAGCCGAACCTGGCACCTGGGCCAGGCCCCTTCCAAGGGGACGAGTTCCAGAGGATAGAGCCCTGGGGGCGGCTGCCAAGTCTCCTGGGGCGTGTGCTGGGCCCCCGTCAGAGGAGGAAGCAGCCTGGTAAACGGTGTGCCAGGCCTGAGATCTGGAGGCCTCCCACAGCCGGGTCCCTGTCCTGCCCAGGCCCCCCGAGGGAGGACGATGGTCGGGCAGTGGCGAGCGGGGTGGGGCTGGCGCCGAGCCTGCCCTTGGATGCCCCGGGGAAGGGCGCCGGGGGATGGGCTGCCCCTGGCCAGGTCTGAGGGACCGACCCAGCTCGGGGCTGTCGGGGGCAGAGAGAGAACCCCCCTCCGCCCTTTCCCTTCAGGTTCTTAGGGCTGGCCAAATCCTTCCCAAGACAGCTTGTCTGGAGAAAATCAGACCCAGCTGAAGAACATGTGTCCATGGGGGAAACCCGGGAAACTGAGTCTCCCCACACAATAGCAGAGATTCTCATCTTGCATCCTCTCCTGAGCTAATGACAAAGGTGGATGTCCCGGGTGGGTGGGCCTGTGGAATGGGAGAGGGGAGGAAGTCTATTGTCATGCAGAGGGACATGGAAAGACTTGTCTGAAGCTTATCCCCTGCACTGGAGTCAGGTCGGGAAGGGACGGCACAGAGGTGAGGAGGAACCAACCGGCCTCTCTGTGGTGGGGTTGGCCCCGGGGCAGGCGTGGGGGTGATGGCTGGAAGTGGGATGGCGCGTGAGTTGGCACCAGCCAGCGGTGGAGGCAGAGACTCAGAGGTCAGGGATCTCTCTCTCTGTCTCTGTCTCTCTCTCTCTCCCTCAGGGAGCTGAGGAGAGTAAGGTGGCGCCCCCTGCCCACCTCGCCTACCTCTCCATGGGCCCTTCTTTCTCTGGCCGCTCCGGGAGCCCTGCGGGCTTGGGTTCAACCCCCCACACACCGCACAGGCCAAGGGCGCATGCGCGACCGCCGGGGCCTAGGGCTGGCCTCGGGGGGGGGGGTCCTCAGTGAAGGCCCCGCCCTCCCTCCAGGCTCTGACCCAGCTGCAGCTCTTCCATCGCCGCCCTTCTGGACTCGGCTTCAGCTGTCTCCCTCCCCTCCCCCACTCCCACTCAGCTTGCAGGCCGCTTCCCTGCCTTGAAAGCATTGCTCTGGCCCTGAGGGCCACAGACCTACTGGGCTTCAAGCTCAAGGCTCTGCCTGGGCCTGCTGCTTCGGCCAGGGGCTCATTTTTTCCTGGAAAGACAAAGCCATGGCCTCACCCCACGCCTGCACTTTGCCACGGCAGGCAGCCCAGATGTAGGAAAGGCTCTGTGGAGTCAGAAGTGCCGAGACAGGCAGATGGCACCAGAGGGTTTGGGGGCCAGGGCGCAACTGGGCTAGCCCCTCCTCCCGGGAGTCGGGGAGGCCCGGCCTTCCTAGTGCCCAGGCCACGGCTCCGGGGAGAAACCCGCCATGGAGGGCACGCGGGAGGCCCTCTGCCTGAGGTGGCAGGTGTCACGCCAGGGCCACTGCAAGCCTGGCTCGGCTTGCCTGCTTTCTCCAAAGGAGGCTGGCCGACCAGCCGAACCTGGCACCTGGGCCAGGCCCCTTCCAAGGGGACGAGTTCCAGAGGCTAGAGCCCTGGGGGCGGCTGCCAAGTCTCCTGGGGCGTGTGCTGGGCCCCCGTCAGAGGAGGAAGCAGCCTGGTAAACGGTGTGCCAGGCCTGAGATCTGGAGGCCTCCCACAGCCGGGTCCCTGTCCTGCCCAGGCCCCCCGAGGGAGGACGATGGTCGGGCAGTGGCGAGCGGGGTGGGGCTGGCGCCGAGCCTGCCCTTGGATGCCCCGGGGAAGGGCGCCGGGGGATGGGCTGCCCCTGGCCAGGTCTGAGGGACCGACCCAGCTCGGGGCTGTCGGGGGCAGAGAGAGAACCCCCCTCCGCCCTTTCCCTTCAGGTTCTTAGGGCTGGCCAAATCCTTCCCAAGACAGCTTGTCTGGAGAAAATCAGACCCAGCTGAAGAACATGTGTCCATGGGGGAAACCCGGGAAACTGAGTCTCCCCACACAATAGCAGAGATTCTCATCTTGCATCCTCTCCTGAGCTAATGACAAAGGTGGATGTCCCGGGTGGGTGGGCCTGTGGAATGGGAGAGGGGAGGAAGTCTATTGTCATGCAGAGGGACATGGAAAGACTTGTCTGAAGCTTATCCCCTGCACTGGGGTCAGGTCGGGAAGGGACGGCACAGAGGTGAGCAGGAACCAACCGGCCTCTCTGTGGTGGGGCTGGCCCCGGGGCAGGCGTGGGGGTGATGGCTGGAAGTGGGATGGCGCGTGAGTTGGCACCAGCCAGCGGTGGAGGCAGAGACTCAGAGGTCAGGGATCTCTCTCTCTGTCTCTGTCTCTCTCTCTCTCCCTCAGGGAGCTGAGGAGAGTAAGGTGGCGCCCCCTGCCCACCTCGCCTACCTCTCCATGGGCCCTTCTTTCTCTGGCCGCTCCGGGAGCCCTGCGGGCTTGGGTTCAACCCCCCACACACCGCACAGGCCAAGGGCGCATGCGCGACCGCCGGGGCCTAGGGCTGGCCTCGGGGGGGGGGGTCCTCAGTGAAGGCCCCGCCCTCCCTCCAGGCTCTGACCCAGCTGCAGCTCTTCCATCGCCGCCCTTCTGGACTCGGCTTCAGCTGTCTCCCTCCCCTCCCCCACTCCCACTCAGCTTGCAGGCCACTTCCCTGCATTGAAAGCATTGGTCTGGCCCTGAGGGCCACAGACCTACTGGGCTTCAAGCTCAAGGCTCTGCCTGGGCCTGCTGCTTCGGCCAGGGGCTCATTTTTTCCTGGAAAGACAAAGCCATGGCCTCACCCCACGCCTGCACTTTGCCACGGCAGGCAGCCCAGATGTAGGAAAGGCTCTGTGGAGTCAGAAGTGCCGAGACAGGCAGATGGCACCAGAGGGTTTGGGGGCCAGGGCGCAACTGGGCTAGCCCCTCCTCCCGGGAGTCGGGGAGGCCCGGCCTTCCTAGTGCCCAGGCCACGGCTCCGGGGAGAAACCCGCCATGGAGGGCACGCGGGAGGCCCTCTGCCTGAGGTGGCAGGTGTCACGCCAGGGCCACTGCAAGCCTGGCTCGGCTTGCCTGCTTTCTCCAAAGGAGGCTGGCCGACCAGCCGAACCTGGCACCTGGGCCAGGCCCCTTCCAAGGGGACGAGTTCCAGAGGATAGAGCCCTGGGGGCGGCTGCCAAGTCTCCTGGGGCGTGTGCTGGGCCCCCGTCAGAGGAGGAAGCAGCCTGGTAAACGGTGTGCCAGGCCTGAGATCTGGAGGCCTCCCACAGCCGGGTCCCTGTCCTGCCCAGGCCCCCCGAGGGAGGACGATGGTCGGGCAGTGGCGAGCGGGGTGGGGCTGGCGCCGAGCCTGCCCTTGGATGCCCCGGGGAAGGGCGCCGGGGGATGGGCTGCCCCTGGCCAGGTCTGAGGGACCGACCCAGCTCGGGGCTGTCGGGGGCAGAGAGAGAACCCCCCTCCGCCCTTTCCCTTCAGGTTCTTAGGGCTGGCCAAATCCTTCCCAAGACAGCTTGTCTGGAGAAAATCAGACCCAGCTGAAGAACGTGTGTCCATGGGGGAAACCCGGGAAACTGAGTCTCCCCACACAATAGCAGAGATTCTCATCTTGCATCCTCTCCTGAGCTAATGACAAAGGTGGATGTCCCGGGTGGGTGGGCCTGTGGAATGGGAGAGGGGAGGAAGTCTATTGTCACGCAGAGGGACATGGAAAGACTTGTCTGAAGCTTATCCCCTGCACTGGGGTCAGGTCGGGAAGGGACGGCACAGAGGTGAGCAGGAACCAACCGGCCTCTCTGTGGTGGGGCTGGCCCCGGGGCAGGCGTGGGGGTGATGGCTGGAAGTGGGATGGCACGTGAGTTGGCACCAGCCAGCGGTGGAGGCAGAGACTCAGAGGTCAGGGATCTCTCTCTCTGTCTCTGTCTCTCTCTCTCTCCCTCAGGGAGCTGAGGAGAGTAAGGTGGCGCCCCCTGCCCACCTCGCCTACCTCTCCATGGGCCCTTCTTTCTCTGGCCGCTCCGGGAGCCCTGCGGGCTTGGGTTCAACCCCCCACACACCGCACAGGCCAAGGGCGCATGCGCGACCGCCGGGGCCTAGGGCTGGCCTCGGGGGGGGGGGGGGTCCTCAGTGAAGGCCCCGCCCTCCCTCCAGGCTCTGACCCAGCTGCAGCTCTTCCATCGCCGCCCTTCTGGACTCGGCTTCAGCTGTCTCCCTCCCCTCCCCCACTCCCACTCAGCTTGCAGGCCGCTTCCCTGCATTGAAAGCATTGCTCTGGCCCTGAGGGCCACAGACCTACTGGGCTTCAAGCTCAAGGCTCTGCCTGGGCCTGCTGCTTCGGCCAGGGGCTCATTTTTTCCTGGAAAGACAAAGCCATGGCCTCACCCCACGCCTGCACTTTGCCACGGCAGGCAGCCCAGATGTAGGAAAGGCTCTGTGGAGTCAGAAGTGCCGAGACAGGCAGATGGCACCAGAGGGTTTGGGGGCCAGGGCGCAACTGGGCTAGCCCCTCCTCCCGGGAGTCGGGGAGGCCCGGCCTTCCTAGTGCCCAGGCCACGGCTCCGGGGAGAAACCCGCCATGGAGGGCACGCGGGAGGCCCTCTGCCTGAGGTGGCAGGTGTCACGCCAGGGCCACTGCAAGCCTGGCTCGGCTTGCCTGCTTTCTCCAAAGGAGGCTGGCCGACCAGCCGAACCTGGCACCTGGGCCAGGCCCCTTCCAAGGGGACGAGTTCCAGAGGATAGAGCCCTGGGGGCGGCTGCCAAGTCTCCTGGGGCGTGTGCTGGGCCCCCGTCAGAGGAGGAAGCAGCCTGGTAAACGGTGTGCCAGGCCTGAGATCTGGAGGCCTCCCACAGCCGGGTCCCTGTCCTGCCCAGGCCCCCCGAGGGAGGACGATGGTCGGGCAGTGGCGAGCGGGGTGGGGCTGGCACCGAGCCTGCCCTTGGATGCCCCGGGGAAGGGCGCCGGGGGATGGGCTGCCCCTGGCCAGGTCTGAGGGACCGACCCAGCTCGGGGCTGTCGGGGGCAGAGAGAGAACCCCCCTCCGCCCTTTCCCTTCAGGTTCTTAGGGCTGGCCAAATCCTTCCCAAGACAGCTTGTCTGGAGAAAATCAGACCCAGCTGAAGAACATGTGTCCATGGGGGAATCCCGGGAAACTGAGTCTCCCCACACAATAGCAGAGATTCTCATCTTGCATCCTCTCCTGAGCTAATGACAAAGGTGGATGTCCCGGGTGGGTGGGCCTGTGGAATGGGAGAGGGGAGGAAGTCTATTGTCATGCAGAGGGACATGGAAAGACTTGTCTGAAGCTTATCCCCTGCACTGGTGTCAGGTCGGGAAGGGACGGCACAGAGGTGAGCAGGAACCATCCGGCCTCTCTGTGGTGGGGCTGGCCCCGGGGCAGGCGTGGGGGTGATGGCTGGAAGTGGGATGGCGCGTGAGTTGGCACCAGCCAGCGGTGGAGGCAGAGACTCAGAGGTCAGGGATCTCTCTCTCTGTCTCTGTCTCTCTCTCTCTCCCTCAGGGAGCTGAGGAGAGTAAGGTGGCGCCCCCGGCCCACCTCGCCTACCTCTCCATGGGCCCTTCTTTCTCTGGCCGCTGCGGAAGCCCTGCGGGCTTGGGTTCAACCCCCCACACACCGCACAGGCCAAGGGCGCATGCGTGACCGCCGGGGCCTAGGACTGGCCTCGGGGGGGGGGGGTCCTCAGTGAAGGCACCGCCCTCCCTCCAGGCTCTGACCCAGCTGCAGCTCTTCCATGGCCGCCCTTCTGGACTCGGCTTCAGCTGTCTCCCTCCCCTCCCCCACTCCCACTCAGCTTGCAGGCCGCTTTCCTGCCTTGAAAGCATGGCTCTGGCCCTGAGGGCCACAGACCTACTGGGCTTCAAGCTCAAGGCTCTGCCTGGGCCTGCTGCTTCGACCAGGGGCTCATTTTTTCCTGGAAAGACAAAGCCATGGCCTCACCCCACGCCTGCGCTTTGCCACGGCAGGCAGCCCAGATGTAGGAAAGGCTCTGTGGAGTCAGAAGTGCCGAGACAGGCAGATGGCACCAGAGGGTTTGGGGGCCAGGGCGCAACTGGGCTAGCCCCTCCTCCCGGGAGTCGGGGAGGCCCGGCCTTCCTAGTGCCCAGGCCACGGCTCCGGGGAGAAACCCGCCATGGAGGGCACGCGGGAGGCCCTCTGCCTGAGGTGGCAGGTGTCACGCCAGGGCCACTGCAAGCCTGGCTCGGCTTGCCTGCTTTCTCCAAAGGAGGCTGGCCGACCAGCCGAACCTGGCACCTGGGCCAGGCCCCTTCCAAGGGGACGAGTTCCAGAGGATAGAGCCCTGGGGGCGGATGCCAAGTCTCCTGGGGCGTGTGCTGGGCCCCCGTCAGAGGAGGAAGCAGCCTGGTAAACGGTGTGCCAGGCCTGAGATCTGGAGGCCTCCCACAGCCGGGTCCCTGTCCTGCCCAGGCCCCCCGAGGGAGGACGATGGTCGGGCAGTGGCGAGCGGGGTGGGGCTGGCGCCGAGCCTGCCCTTGGATGCCCCGGGGAAGGGCGCCGGGGGATGGGCTGCCCCTGGCCAGGTCTGAGGGACCGACCCAGCTCGGGGCTGTCGGGGGCAGAGAGAGAACCCCCCTCCGCCCTTTCCCTTCAGGTTCTTAGGGCTGGCCAAATCCTTCCCAAGACAGCTTGTCTGGAGAAAATCAGACCCAGCTGAAGAACATGTGTCCATGGGGGAAACCCGGGAAACTGAGTCTCCCCACACAATAGCAGAGATTCTCATCTTGCATCCTCTCCTGAGCTAATGACAAAGGTGGATGTCCCGGGTGGGTGGGCCTGTGGAATGGGAGAGGGGAGGAAGTCTATTGTCATGCAGAGGGACATGGAAAGACTTGTCTGAAGCTTATCCCTTGCACTGGGGTCAGGTCAGGAATGGACGGCACAGAGGTGAGCAGGAACCAACCGGCCTCTCTGTGGTGGGGCTGGCCCCTGGGCAGGCGTGGGGGTGATGGCTGGAAGTGGGATGGCGCGTGAGTTGGCACCAGCCAGCGGTGGAGGCAGAGACTCAGAGGTCAGGGATCTCTCTCTCTGTCTCTGTCTCTCTCTCTCTCCCTCAGGGAGCTGAGGAGAGTAAGGTGGCGCCCCCTGCCCACCTCGCCTACCTCTCCATGGGCCCTTCTTTCTCTGGCCGCTCCGGGAGCCCTGCGGGCTTGGGTTCAACCCCCCACACACCGCACAGGCCAAGGGCGCATGCGCGACCGCCGGGGCCTAGGGCTGGCCTCGGGGGGGGGGGGGTCCTCAGTGAAGGCCCCGCCCTCCCTCCAGGCTCTGACCCAGCTGCAGCTCTTCCATCGCCGCCCTTCTGGACTCGGCTTCAGCTGTCTCCCTCCCCTCCCCCACTCCCACTCAGCTTGCAGGCCGCTTCCCTGCCTTGAAAGCATTGCTCTGGCCCTGAGGGCCACAGACCTACTGGGCTTCAAGCTCAAGGCTCTGCCTGGGCCTGCTGCTTCGGCCAGGGGCTCATTTTTTCCTGGAAAGACAAAGCCATGGCCTCACTCCACGCCTGCACTTTGCCACGGCAGGCAGCCCAGATGTAGGAAAGGCTCTGTGGAGTCAGAAGTGCCGAGACAGGCAGATGGCACCAGAGGGTTTGGGGGCCAGGGCGCAACTGGGCTAGCCCCTCCTCCCGGGAGTCGGGGAGGCCCGGCCTTCCTAGTGCCCAGGCCACGGCTCCGGGGAGAAACCCGCCATGGAGGGCACGCGGGAGGCCCTCTGCCTGAGGTGGCAGGTGTCACGCCAGGGCCACTGCAAGCCTGGCTCGGCTTGCCTGCTTTCTCCAAAGGAGGCTGGCCGACCAGCCGAACCTGGCACCTGGGCCAGGCCCCTTCCAAGGGGACGAGTTCCAGAGGATAGAGCCCTGGGGGCGGCTGCCAAGTCTCCTGGGGCGTGTGCTGGGCCCCCGTCAGAGGAGGAAGCAGCCTGGTAAACGGTGTGCCAGGCCTGAGATCTGGAGGCCTCCCACAGCCGGGTCCCTGTCCTGCCCAGGCCCCCCGAGGGAGGACGATGGTCGGGCAGTGGCGAGCGGGGTGGGGCTGGCGCCGAGCCTGCCCTTGGATGCCCCGGGGAAGGGCGCCGGGGGATGGGCTGCCCCTGGCCAGGTCTGAGGGACCGACCCAGCTCGGGGCTGTCGGGGGCAGAGAGAGAACCCCCCTCCGCCCTTTCCCTTCAGGTTCTTAGGGCTGGCCAAATCCTTCCCAAGACAGCTTGTCTGGAGAAAATCAGACCCAGCTGAAGAACATGTGTCCATGGGGGAAACCCGGGAAACTGAGTCTCCCCACACAATAGCAGAGATTCTCATCTTGCATCCTCTCCTGAGCTAATGACAAAGGTGGATGTCCCGGGTGGGTGGGCCTGTGGAATGGGAGAGGGGAGGAAGTCTATTGTCATGCAGAGGGACATGGAAAGACTTGTCTGAAGCTTATCCCCTGCACTGGGGTCAGGTCGGGAAGGGAAGGCACAGAGGTGAGCAGGAACCAACCGGCCTCTCTGTGGTGGGGCTGGCCCCGGGGAAGGCGTGGGGGTGATGGCTGGAAGTGGGATGGCGCGTGAGTTGGCACCAGCCAGCGGTGGAGGCAGAGACTCAGAGGTCAGGGATCTCTCTCTCTGTCTCTGTCTCTCTCTCTCTCCCTCAGGGAGCTGAGGAGAGTAAGGTGGCGCCCCCTGCCCAGCTCGCCTACCTCTCCATGGGCCCTTCTTTCTCTGGCCGCTCCGGGAGCCCTGCGGGCTTGGGTTCAACCCCCCACACACCGCACAGGCCAAGGGCGCATGCGCGACCGCCGGGGCCTAGGGCTGGCCTCGGGGGGGGGGTCCTCAGTGAAGGCCCCGCCCTCCCTCCAGGCTCTGACCCAGCTGCAGCTCTTCCATCGCCGCCCTTCTGGACTCGGCTTCAGCTGTCACCCTCCCCTCCCCCACTCCCACTCAGCTTGCAGGCCGCTTCCCTGCCTTGAAAGCATTGCTCTCGCCCTGAGGGCCACAGACCTACTGGGCTTCAAGCTCAAGGCTCTGCCTGGGCCTGCTGCTTCGGCCAGGGGCTCATTTTTTCCTGGAAAGACAATGCCATGGCCTCACTCCATGCCTGCACTTTGCCACGGCAGGCAGCCCAGATGTAGGAAATGCTCTGTGGAGTCAGAAGTGCCGAGACAGGCAGATGGCACCAGAGGGTTTGGGGGCCAGGGCGCAACTGGGCTAGCCCCTCCTCCCGGGAGTCGGGGAGGCCCGGCCTTCCTAGTGCCCAGGCCACGGCTCCGGGGAGAAACCCGCCATGGAGGGCACGCGGGAGGCCCTCTGCCTGAGGTGGCAGGTGTCACGCCAGGGCCACTGCAAGCCTGGCTCGGCTTGCCTGCTTTCTCCAAAGGAGGCTGGCCGACCAGCCGAACCTGGCACCTGGGCCAGGCCCCTTCCAAGGGGACGAGTTCCAGAGGCTAGAGCCCTGGGGGCGGCTGCCAAGTCTCCTGGGGCGTGTGCTGGGCCCCCGTCAGAGGAGGAAGCAGCCTGGTAAACGGTGTGCCAGGCCTGAGATCTGGAGGCCTCCCACAGCCGGGTCCCTGTCCTGCCCAGGCCCCCCGAGGGAGGACGATGGTCGGGCAGTGGCGAGCGGGGTGGGGCTGGCGCCGAGCCTGCCCTTGGATGCCCCGGGGAAGGGCGCCGGGGGATGGGCTGCCCCTGGCCAGGTCTGAGGGACCGACCCAGCTCGGGGCTGTCGGGGGCAGAGAGAGAACCCCCCTCCACCCTTTCCCTTCAGGTTCTTAGGGCTGGCCAAATCCTTCCCAAGACAGCTTGTCTGGAGAAAATCAGACCCAGCTGAAGAACATGTGTCCATGGGGGAAACCCGGGAAACTGAGTCTCCCCACACAATAGCAGAGATTCTCATCTTGCATCCTCTCCTGAGCTAATGACAAAGGTGGATGTCCCGGGTGGGTGGGCCTGTGGAATGGGAGAGGGGAGGAAGTCTATTGTCATGCAGAGGGACATGGAAAGACTTGTCTGAAGCTTATCCCCGCACTGGGGTCAGGTCGGGAAGGGAAGGCACAGAGGTGAGCAGGAACCAACCGGCCTCTCTGTGGTGGGGCTGGCCCCGGGGCAGGCGTGGGGGTGATGGCTGGAAGTGGGATGGCGCGTGAGTGGCACCAGCCAGGAGGCAGAGACTCAGAGGTCAGGGATCTCTCTCTCTGTCTCTGTCTCTCTCTCTCTCCCTCAGGGAGCTGAGGAGAGTAAGGTGGCGCCCCCTGCCCACCTCGCCTACCTCTCCATGGGCCCTTCTTTCTCTGGCCGCTCCGGGAGCCCTGCGGGCTTGGGTTCAACCCCCCACACACCGCACAGGCCAAGGGCGCATGCGCGACCGCCGGGGCCTAGGGCTGGCCTCGGGGGGGGGGGGGTCCTCAGTGAAGGCCCTGCCCTCCCTCCAGGCTCTGACCCAGCTGCCGCTCTTCCATCGCTGCCCTTCTGGACTCGGCTTCAGCTGTCTCCCTCCCCTCCCCCACTCCCACTCAGCTTGCAGGCCGCTTCCCTGCCTTGAAAGCATTGGTCTGGCCCTGAGGGCCACAGACCTACTGGGCTTCAAGCTCAAGGCTCTGCCTGGGCCTGCTGCTTCGGCCAGGGGCTCATTTTTTCCTGGAAAGACAAAGCCATGGCCTCACCCCACGCCTGCACTTTGCCACGGCAGGCAGCCCAGATGTAGGAAAGGCTCTGTGGAGTCAGAAGTGCCGAGACAGGCAGATGGCACCAGAGGGTTTGGGGGCCAGGGCGCAACTGGGCTAGCCCCTCCTCCCGGGAGTCGGGGAGGCCCGGCCTTCCTAGTGCCCAGGCCACGGCTCCGGGGAGAAACCCGCCATGGAGGGCACGCGGGAGGCCCTCTGCCTGAGGTGGCAGGTGTCACGCCAGGGCCACTGCAAGCCTGGCTCGGCTTGCCTGCTTTCTCCAAAGGAGGCTGGCCGACCAGCCGAACCTGGCACCTGGGCCAGGCCCCTTCCAAGGGGACGAGTTCCAGAGGATAGAGCCCTGGGGGCGGCTGCCAAGTCTCCTGGGGCGTGTGCTGGGCCCCCGTCAGAGGAGGAAGCAGCCTGGTAAACGGTGTGCCAGGCCTGAGATCTGGAGGCCTCCCACAGCCGGGTCCCTGTCCTGCCCAGGCCCCCCGAGGGAGGACGATGGTCGGGCAGTGGCGAGCGGGGTGGGGCTGGCGCCGAGCCTGCCCTTGGATGCCCCGGGGAAGGGCGCCGGGGGATGGGCTGCCCCTGGCCAGGTCTGAGGGACCGACCCAGCTCGGGGCTGTCGGGGGCAGAGAGAGAACCCCCCTCCGCCCTTTCCCTTCAGGTTCTTAGGGCTGGCCAAATCCTTCCCAAGACAGCTTGTCTGGAGAAAATCAGACCCAGCTGAAGAACATGTGTCCATGGGGGAAACCCGGGAAACTGAGTCTCCCCACACAATAGCAGAGATTCTCATCTTGCATCCTCTCCTGAGCTAATGACAAAGGTGGATGTCCCGGGTGGGTGGGCCTGTGGAATGGGAGAGGGGAGGAAGTCTATTGTCATGCAGAGGGACATGGAAAGACTTGTCTGAAGCTTATCCCCTGCACTGGAGTCAGGTCGGGAAGGGACGGCACAGAGGTGAGGAGGAACCAACCGGCCTCTCTGTGGTGGGGTTGGCCCCGGGGCAGGCGTGGGGGTGATGGCTGGAAGTGGGATGGCGCGTGAGTTGGCACCAGCCAGCGGTGGAGGCAGAGACTCAGAGGTCAGGGATCTCTCTCTCTGTCTCTGTCTCTCTCTCTCTCCCTCAGGGAGCTGAGGAGAGTAAGGTGGCGCCCCCTGCCCACCTCGCCTACCTCTCCATGGGCCCTTCTTTCTCTGGCCGCTCCGGGAGCCCTGCGGGCTTGGGTTCAACCCCCCACACACCGCACAGGCCAAGGGCGCATGCGCGACCCGCCGGGGCCTAGGGCTGGCCTCGGGGGGGGGGGGTCCTCAGTGAAGGCCCCGCCCTCCCTCCAGGCTCTGACCCAGCTGCAGCTCTTCCATCGCCGCCCTTCTGGACTCGGCTTCAGCTGTCTCCCTCCCCTCCCCCACTCCCACTCAGCTTGCAGGCCGCTTCCCTGCCTTGAAAGCATTGCTCTGGCCCTGAGGGCCACAGACCTACTGGGCTTCAAGCTCAAGGCTCTGCCTGGGCCTGCTGCTTCGGCCAGGGGCTCATTTTTTCCTGGAAAGACAAAGCCATGGCCTCACCCCACGCCTGCACTTTGCCACGGCAGGCAGCCCAGATGTAGGAAAGGCTCTGTGGAGTCAGAAGTGCCGAGACAGGCAGATGGCACCAGAGGGTTTGGGGGCCAGGGCGCAACTGGGCTAGCCCCTCCTCCCGGGAGTCGGGGAGGCCCGGCCTTCCTAGTGCCCAGGCCACGGCTCCGGGGAGAAACCCGCCATGGAGGGCACGCGGGAGGCCCTCTGCCTGAGGTGGCAGGTGTCACGCCAGGGCCACTGAAAGCCTGGCTCGGCTTGCCTGCTTTCTCCAAAGGAGGCTGGCCGACCAGCCGAACCTGGCACCTGGGCCAGGCCCCTTCCAAGGGGACGAGTTCCAGAGGATAGAGCCCTGGGGGCGGCTGCCAAGTCTCCTGGGGCGTGTGCTGGGCCCCCGTCAGAGGAGGAAGCAGCCTGGTAAACGGTGTGCCAGGCCTGAGATCTGGAGGCCTCCCACAGCCGGGTCCCTGTCCTGCCCAGGCCCCCCGAGGGAGGACGATGGTCGGGCAGTGGCGAGCGGGGTGGGGCTGGCGCCGAGCCTGCCCTTGGATGCCCCGGGGAAGGGCGCCGGGGGATGGGCTGCCCCTGGCCAGGTCTGAGGGACCGACCCAGCTCGGGGCTGTCGGGGGCAGAGAGAGAACCCCCCTCCGCCCTTTCCCTTCAGGTTCTTAGGGCTGGCCAAATCCTTCCCAAGACAGCTTGTCTGGAGAAAATCAGACCCAGCTGAAGAACATGTGTCCATGGGGGAAACCCGGGAAACTGAGTCTCCCCACACAATAGCAGAGATTCTCATCTTGCATCCTCTCCTGAGCTAATGACAAAGGTGGATGTCCCGGGTGGGTGGGCCTGTGGAATGGGAGAGGGGAGGAAGTCTATTGTCATGCAGAGGGACATGGAAAGACTTGTCTGAAGCTTATCCCCTGCACTGGGGTCAGGTCGGGAAGGGACGGCACAGAGGTGAGCAGGAACCAACCGGCCTCTCTGTGGTGGGGCTGGCCCCGGGGCAGGCGTGGGGGTGATGGCTGGAAGTGGGATGGCGCGTGAGTTGGCACCAGCCAGCGGTGGAGGCAGAGACTCAGAGGTCAGGGATCTCTCTCTCTGTCTCTGTCTCTCTCTCTCTCCCTCAGGGAGCTGAGGAGAGTAAGGTGGCGCCCCCTGCCCACCTCGCCTACCTCTCCATGGGCCCTTCTTTCTCTGGCCGCTCCGGGAGCCCTGCGGGCTTGGGTTCAACCCCCCACACACCGCACAGGCCAAGGGCGCATGCGCGACCGCCGGGGCCTAGGGCTGGCCTCGGGGGGGTGGGGGTCCTCAGTGAAGGCCCCGCCCTCCCTCCAGGCTCTGACCCAGCTGCAGCTCTTCCATCGACGCCCTTCTGGACTCGGCTTCAGCTGTCTCCCTCCCCTCCCCCACTCCCACTCAGCTTGCAGGCCGCTTCCCTGCCTTGAAAGCATTGCTCTGGCCCTGAGGGCCACAGACCTACTGGGCTTCAAGCTCAAGGCTCTGCCTGGGCCTGCTGCTTCGGCCAGGGGCTCATTTTTTCCTGGAAAGACAAAGCCATGGCCTCACTCCACGCCTGCACTTTGCCACGGCAGGCAGCCCAGATGTAGGAAAGGCTCTGTGGAGTCAGAAGTGCCGAGACAGGCAGATGGCACCAGAGGGTTTGGGGGCCAGGGCGCAACTGGGCTAGCCCCTCCTCCCGGGAGTCGGGGAGGCCCGGCCTTCCTAGTGCCCAGGCCACGGCTCCGGGGAGAAACCCGCCATGGAGGGCACGCGGGAGGCCCTCTGCCTGAGGTGGCAGGTGTCACGCCAGGGCCACTGCAAGCCTGGCTCGGCTTGCCTGCTTTCTCCAAAGGAGGCTGGCCGACCAGCCGAACCTGGCACCTGGGCCAGGCCCCTTCCAAGGGGACGAGTTCCAGAGGATAGAGCCCTGGGGGCGGCTGCCAAGTCTCCTGGGGCGTGTGCTGGGCCCCCGTCAGAGGAGGAAGCAGCCTGGTAAACGGTGTGCCAGGCCTGAGATCTGGAGGCCTCCCACAGCCGGGTCCCTGTCCTGCCCAGGCCCCCCGAGGGAGGACGATGGTCGGGCAGTGGCGAGCGGGGTGGGGCTGGCGCCGAGCCTGCCCTTGGATGCCCCGGGGAAGGGCGCCGGGGGATGGGCTGCCCCTGGCCAGGTCTGAGGGACCGACCCAGCTCGGGGCTGTCGGGGGCAGAGAGAGAACCCCCCTCCGCCCTTTCCCTTCAGGTTCTTAGGGCTGGCCAAATCCTTCCCAAGACAGCTTGTCTGGAGAAAATCAGACCCAGCTGAAGAACATGTGTCCATGGGGGAAACCCGGGAAACTGAGTCTCCCCACACAATAGCAGAGATTCTCATCTTGCATCCTCTCCTGAGCTAATGACAAAGGTGGATGTCCCGGGTGGGTGGGCCTGTGGAATGGGAGAGGGGAGGAAGTCTATTGTCATGCAGAGGGACATGGAAAGACTTGTCTGAAGCTTATCCCCTGCACTGGAGTCAGGTCGGGAAGGGACGGCACAGAGGTGAGGAGGAACCAACCGGCCTCTCTGTGGTGGGGTTGGCCCCGGGGCAGGCGTGGGGGTGATGGCTGGAAGTGGGATGGCGCGTGAGTTGGCACCAGCCAGCGGTGGAGGCAGAGACTCAGAGGTCAGGGATCTCTCTCTCTGTCTCTGTCTCTCTCTCTCTCCCTCAGGGAGCTGAGGAGAGTAAGGTGGCGCCCCCTGCCCACCTCGCCTACCTCTCCATGGGCCCTTCTTTCTCTGGCCGCTCCGGGAGCCCTGCGGGCTTGGGTTCAACCCCCCACACACCGCACAGGCCAAGGGCGCATGCGCGACCGCCGGGGCCTAGGGCTGGCCTCGGGGGGGGGGGGGGGGTCCTCAGTGAAGGCCCCGCCCTCCCTCCAGGCTCTGACCCAGCTGCAGCTCTTCCATCGCCGCCCTTCTGGACTCGGCTTCAGCTGTCTCCCTCCCCTCCCCCACTCCCACTCAGCTTGCAGGCCGCTTCCCTGCCTTGAAAGCATTGCTCTGGCCCTGAGGGCCACAGACCTACTGGGCTTCAAGCTCAAGGCTCTGCCTGGGCCTGCTGCTTCGGCCAGGGGCTCATTTTTTCCTGGAAAGACAAAGCCATGGCCTCACCCCACGCCTGCACTTTGCCACGGCAGGCAGCCCAGATGTAGGAAAGGCTCTGTGGAGTCAGAAGTGCCGAGACAGGCAGATGGCACCAGAGGGTTTGGGGGCCAGGGCGCAACTGGGCTAGCCCCTCCTCCCGGGAGTCGGGGAGGCCCGGCCTTCCTAGTGCCCAGGCCACGGCTCCGGGGAGAAACCCGCCATGGAGGGCACGCGGGAGGCCCTCTGCCTGAGGTGGCAGGTGTCACGCCAGGGCCACTGAAAGCCTGGCTCGGCTTGCCTGCTTTCTCCAAAGGAGGCTGGCCGACCAGCCGAACCTGGCACCTGGGCCAGGCCCCTTCCAAGGGGACGAGTTCCAGAGGATAGAGCCCTGGGGGCGGCTGCCAAGTCTCCTGGGGCGTGTGCTGGGCCCCCGTCAGAGGAGGAAGCAGCCTGGTAAACGGTGTGCCAGGCCTGAGATCTGGAGGCCTCCCACAGCCGGGTCCCTGTCCTGCCCAGGCCCCCCGAGGGAGGACGATGGTCGGGCAGTGGCGAGCGGGGTGGGGCTGGCGCCGAGCCTGCCCTTGGATGCCCCGGGGAAGGGCGCCGGGGGATGGGCTGCCCCTGGCCAGGTCTGAGGGACCGACCCAGCTCGGGGCTGTCGGGGGCAGAGAGAGAACCCCCCTCCGCCCTTTCCCTTCAGGTTCTTAGGGCTGGCCAAATCCTTCCCAAGACAGCTTGTCTGGAGAAAATCAGACCCAGCTGAAGAACATGTGTCCATGGGGGAAACCCGGGAAACTGAGTCTCCCCACACAATAGCAGAGATTCTCATCTTGCATCCTCTCCTGAGCTAATGACAAAGGTGGATGTCCCGGGTGGGTGGGCCTGTGGAATGGGAGAGGGGAGGAAGTCTATTGTCATGCAGAGGGACATGGAAAGACTTGTCTGAAGCTTATCCCCTGCACTGGGGTCAGGTCGGGAAGGGACGGCACAGAGGTGAGCAGGAACCAACCGGCCTCTCTGTGGTGGGGCTGGCCCCGGGGCAGGCGTGGGGGTGATGGCTGGAAGTGGGATGGCGCGTGAGTTGGCACCAGCCAGCGGTGGAGGCAGAGACTCAGAGGTCAGGGATCTCTCTCTCTGTCTCTGTCTCTCTCTCTCTCCCTCAGGGAGCTGAGGAGAGTAAGGTGGCGCCCCCTGCCCACCTCGCCTACCTCTCCATGGGCCCTTCTTTCTCTGGCCGCTCCGGGAGCCCTGCGGGCTTGGGTTCAACCCCCCACACACCGCACAGGCCAAGGGCGCATGCGCGACCGCCGGGGCCTAGGGCTGGCCTCGGGGGGGTGGGGGTCCTCAGTGAAGGCCCCGCCCTCCCTCCAGGCTCTGACCCAGCTGCAGCTCTTCCATCGACGCCCTTCTGGACTCGGCTTCAGCTGTCTCCCTCCCCTCCCCCACTCCCACTCAGCTTGCAGGCCGCTTCCCTGCCTTGAAAGCATTGCTCTGGCCCTGAGGGCCACAGACCTACTGGGCTTCAAGCTCAAGGCTCTGCCTGGGCCTGCTGCTTCGGCCAGGGGCTCATTTTTTCCTGGAAAGACAAAGCCATGGCCTCACTCCACGCCTGCACTTTGCCACGGCAGGCAGCCCAGATGTAGGAAAGGCTCTGTGGAGTCAGAAGTGCCGAGACAGGCAGATGGCACCAGAGGGTTTGGGGGCCAGGGCGCAACTGGGCTAGCCCCTCCTCCCGGGAGTCGGGGAGGCCCGGCCTTCCTAGTGCCCAGGCCACGGCTCCGGGGAGAAACCCGCCATGGAGGGCACGCGGGAGGCCCTCTGCCTGAGGTGGCAGGTGTCACGCCAGGGCCACTGCAAGCCTGGCTCGGCTTGCCTGCTTTCTCCAAAGGAGGCTGGCCGACCAGCCGAACCTGGCACCTGGGCCAGGCCCCTTCCAAGGGGACGAGTTCCAGAGGATAGAGCCCTGGGGGCGGCTGCCAAGTCTCCTGGGGCGTGTGCTGGGCCCCCGTCAGAGGAGGAAGCAGCCTGGTAAACGGTGTGCCAGGCCTGAGATCTGGAGGCCTCCCACAGCCGGGTCCCTGTCCTGCCCAGGCCCCCCGAGGGAGGACGATGGTCGGGCAGTGGCGAGCGGGGTGGGGCTGGCGCCGAGCCTGCCCTTGGATGCCCCGGGGAAGGGCGCCGGGGGATGGGCTGCCCCTGGCCAGGTCTGAGGGACCGACCCAGCTCGGGGCTGTCGGGGGCAGAGAGAGAACCCCCCTCCGCCCTTTCCCTTCAGGTTCTTAGGGCTGGCCAAATCCTTCCCAAGACAGCTTGTCTGGAGAAAATCAGACCCAGCTGAAGAACATGTGTCCATGGGGGAAACCCGGGAAACTGAGTCTCCCCACACAATAGCAGAGATTCTCATCTTGCATCCTCTCCTGAGCTAATGACAAAGGTGGATGTCCCGGGTGGGTGGGCCTGTGGAATGGGAGAGGGGAGGAAGTCTATTGTCATGCAGAGGGACATGGAAAGACTTGTCTGAAGCTTATCCCCTGCACTGGGGTCAGGTCGGGAAGGGACGGCACAGAGGTGAGCAGGAACCAACCGGCCTCTCTGTGGTGGGGCTGGCCCCGGGGCAGGCGTGGGGGTGATGGCTGGAAGTGGGATGGCGCGTGAGTTGGCACCAGCCAGCGGTGGAGGCAGAGACTCAGAGGTCAGGGATCTCTCTCTCTGTCTCTGTCTCTCTCTCTCTCCCTCAGGGAGCTGAGGAGAGTAAGGTGGCGCCCCCTGCCCACCTCGCCTACCTCTCCATGGGCCCTTCTTTCTCTGGCCGCTCCGGGAGCCCTGCGGGCTTGGGTTCAACCCCCCACACACCGCACAGGCCAAGGGCGCATGCGCGACCGCCGGGGCCTAGGGCTGGCCTCGGGGGGGGTGGGGGTCCTCAGTGAAGGCCCCGCCCTCCCTCCAGGCTCTGACCCAGCTGCAGCTCTTCCATCGCCGCCCTTCTGGACTCGGCTTCAGCTGTCTCCCTCCCCTCCCCCACTCCCACTCAGCTTGCAGGCCGCTTCCCTGCCTTGAAAGCATTGCTCTGGCCCTGAGGGCCACAGACCTACTGGGCTTCAAGCTCAAGGCTCTGCCTGGGCCTGCTGCTTCGGCCAGGGGCTCATTTTTTCCTGGAAAGACAAAGCCATGGCCTCACTCCACGCCTGCACTTTGCCACGGCAGGCAGCCCAGATGTAGGAAAGGCTCTGTGGAGTCAGAAGTGCCGAGACAGGCAGATGGCACCAGAGGGTTTGGGGGCCAGGGCGCAACTGGGCTAGCCCCTCCTCCCGGGAGTCGGGGAGGCCCGGCCTTCCTAGTGCCCAGGCCACGGCTCCGGGGAGAAACCCGCCATGGAGGGCACGCGGGAGGCCCTCTGCCTGAGGTGGCAGGTGTCACGCCAGGGCCACTGCAAGCCTGGCTCGGCTTGCCTGCTTTCTCCAAAGGAGGCTGGCCGACCAGCCGAACCTGGCACCTGGGCCAGGCCCCTTCCAAGGGGACGAGTTCCACAGGATAGAGCCCTGGGGGCGGCTGCCAAGTCTCCTGGGGCGTGTGCTGGGCCCCCGTCAGAGGAGGAAGCAGCCTGGTAAACGGTGTGCCAGGCCTGAGATCTGGAGGCCTCCCACAGCCGGGTCCCTGTCCTGCCCAGGCCCCCCGAGGGAGGACGATGGTCGGGCAGTGGCGAGCGGGGTGGGGCTGGCGCCGAGCCTGCCCTTGGATGCCCCGGGGAAGGGCGCCGGGGGATGGGCTGCCCCTGGCCAGGTCTGAGGGACCGACCCAGCTCGGGGCTGTCGGGGGCAGAGAGAGAACACCCCTCCGCCCTTTCCCTTCAGGTTCTTAGGGCTGGCCAAATCCTTCCCAAGACAGCTTGTCTGGAGAAAATCAGACCCAGCTGAAGAACATGTGTCCATGGGGGAAACCCGGGAAACTGAGTCTCCCCACACAATAGCAGAGATTCTCATCTTGCATCCTCTCCTGAGCTAATGACAAAGGTGGATGTCCCGGGTGGGTGGGCCTGTGGAATGGGAGAGGGGAGGAAGTCTATTGTCACGCAGAGGGACATGGAAAGACTTGTCTGAAGCTTATCCCCTGCACTGGGGTCAGGTCGGGAAGGGACGGCACAGAGGTGAGCAGGAACCAACCGGCCTCTCTGTGGTGGGGCTGGCCCCGGGGCAGGCGTGGGGGTGATGGCTGGAAGTGGGATGGCACGTGAGTTGGCACCAGCCAGCGGTGGAGGCAGAGACTCAGAGGTCAGGGATCTCTCTCTCTGTCTCTGTCTCTCTCTCTCTCCCTCAGGGAGCTGAGGAGAGTAAGGTGGCGCCCCCCTGCCCACCTCGCCTACCTCTCCCTGGGCCCTTCTTTCTCTGGCCGCTCCGGGAGCCCTGCGGGCTTGGGTTCAACCCCCCACACACCGCACAGGCCAAGGGCGCATGCGCGACCGCCGGGGCCTAGGGCTGGCCTCGGGGGGGGGGGGTCCTCAGTGAAGGCCCCGCCCTCCCTCCAGGCTCTGACCCAGCTGCAGCTCTTCCATCGCCGCCCTTCTGGACTCGGCTTCAGCTGTCTCCCTCCCCTCCCCCACTCCCACTCAGCTTGCAGGCCGCTTCCCTGCATTGAAAGCATTGCTCTGGCCCTGAGGGCCACAGACCTACTGGGCTTCAAGCTCAAGGCTCTGCCTGGGCCTGCTGCTTCGGCCAGGGGCTCATTTTTTCCTGGAAAGACAAAGCCATGGCCTCACCCCACGCCTGCACTTTGCCACGGCAGGCAGCCCAGATGTAGGAAAGGCTCTGTGGAGTCAGAAGTGCCGAGACAGGCAGATGGCACCAGAGGGTTTGGGGGCCAGGGCGCAACTGGGCTAGCCCCTCCTCCCGGGAGTCGGGGAGGCCCGGCCTTCCTAGTGCCCAGGCCACGGCTCCGGGGAGAAACCCGCCATGGAGGGCACGCGGGAGGCCCTCTGCCTGAGGTGGCAGGTGTCACGCCAGGGCCACTGCAAGCCTGGCTCGGCTTGCCTGCTTTCTCCAAAGGAGGCTGGCCGACCAGCCGAACCTGGCACCTGGGCCAGGCCCCTTCCAAGGGGACGAGTTCCAGAGGATAGAGCCCTGGGGGCGGCTGCCAAGTCTCCTGGGGCGTGTGCTGGGCCCCCGTCAGAGGAGGAAGCAGCCTGGTAAACGGTGTGCCAGGCCTGAGATCTGGAGGCCTCCCACAGCCGGGTCCCTGTCCTGCCCAGGCCCCCCGAGGGAGGACGATGGTCGGGCAGTGGCGAGCGGGGTGGGGCTGGCACCGAGCCTGCCCTTGGATGCCCCGGGGAAGGGCGCCGGGGGATGGGCTGCCCCTGGCCAGGTCTGAGGGACCGACCCAGCTCGGGGCTGTCGGGGGCAGAGAGAGAACCCCCCTCCGCCCTTTCCCTTCAGGTTCTTAGGGCTGGCCAAATCCTTCCCAAGACAGCTTGTCTGGAGAAAATCAGACCCAGCTGAAGAACATGTGTCCATGGGGGAATCCCGGGAAACTGAGTCTCCCCACACAATAGCAGAGATTCTCATCTTGCATCCTCTCCTGAGCTAATGACAAAGGTGGATGTCCCGGGTGGGTGGGCCTGTGGAATGGGAGAGGGGAGGAAGTCTATTGTCATGCAGAGGGACATGGAAAGACTTGTCTGAAGCTTATCCCCTGCACTGGTGTCAGGTCGGGAAGGGACGGCACAGAGGTGAGCAGGAACCATCCGGCCTCTCTGTGGTGGGGCTGGCCCCGGGGCAGGCGTGGGGGTGATGGCTGGAAGTGGGATGGCGCGTGAGTTGGCACCAGCCAGCGGTGGAGGCAGAGACTCAGAGGTCAGGGATCTCTCTCTCTGTCTCTGTCTCTCTCTCTCTCCCTCAGGGAGCTGAGGAGAGTAAGGTGGCGCCCCCGGCCCACCTCGCCTACCTCTCCATGGGCCCTTCTTTCTCTGGCCGCTGCGGAAGCCCTGCGGGCTTGGGTTCAACCCCCCACACACCGCACAGGCCAAGGGCGCATGCGTGACCGCCGGGGCCTAGGACTGGCCTCGGGGGGGGGGTCCTCAGTGAAGGCACCGCCCTCCCTCCAGGCTCTGACCCAGCTGCAGCTCTTCCATCGCCGCCCTTCTGGACTCGGCTTCAGCTGTCTCCCTCCCCTCCCCCACTCCCACTCAGCTTGCAGGCCGCTTTCCTGCCTTGAAAGCATGGCTCTGGCCCTGAGGGCCACAGACCTACTGGGCTTCAAGCTCAAGGCTCTGCCTGGGCCTGCTGCTTCGACCAGGGGCTCATTTTTTCCTGGAAAGACAAAGCCATGGCCTCACCCCACGCCTGCGCTTTGCCACGGCAGGCAGCCCAGATGTAGGAAAGGCTCTGTGGAGTCAGAAGTGCCGAGACAGGCAGATGGCACCAGAGGGTTTGGGGGCCAGGGCGCAACTGGGCTAGCCCCTCCTCCCGGGAGTCGGGGAGGCCCGGCCTTCCTAGTGCCCAGGCCACGGCTCCGGGGAGAAACCCGCCATGGAGGGCACGCGGGAGGCCCTCTGCCTGAGGTGGCAGGTGTCACGCCAGGGCCACTGCAAGCCTGGCTCGGCTTGCCTGCTTTCTCCAAAGGAGGCTGGCCGACCAGCCGAACCTGGCACCTGGGCCAGGCCCCTTCCAAGGGGACGAGTTCCAGAGGATAGAGCCCTGGGGGCGGCTGCCAAGTCTCCTGGGGCGTGTGCTGGGCCCCCGTCAGAGGAGGAAGCAGCCTGGTAAACGGTGTGCCAGGCCTGAGATCTGGAGGCCTCCCACAGCCGGGTCCCTGTCCTGCCCAGGCCCCCCGAGGGAGGACGATGGTCGGGCAGTGGCGAGCGGGGTGGGGCTGGCGCCGAGCCTGCCCTTGGATGCCCCGGGGAAGGGCGCCGGGGGATGGGCTGCCCCTGGCCAGGTCTGAGGGACCGACCCAGCTCGGGGCTGTCGGGGGCAGAGAGAGAACCCCCCTCCGCCCTTTCCCTTCAGGTTCTTAGGGCTGGCCAAATCCTTCCCAAGACAGCTTGTCTGGAGAAAATCAGACCCAGCTGAAGAACATGTGTCCATGGGGGAATCCCGGGAAACTGAGTCTCCCCACACAATAGCAGAGATTCTCATCTTGCATCCTCTCCTGAGCTAATGACAAAGGTGGATGTCCCGGGTGGGTGGGCCTGTGGAATGGGAGAGGGGAGGAAGTCTATTGTCATGCAGAGGGACATGGAAAGACTTGTCTGAAGCTTATCCCCTGCACTGGTGTCAGGTCGGGAAGGGACGGCACAGAGGTGAGCAGGAACCATCCGGCCTCTCTGTGGTGGGGCTGGCCCCGGGGCAGGCGTGGGGGTGATGGCTGGAAGTGGGATGGCGCGTGAGTTGGCACCAGCCAGCGGTGGAGGCAGAGACTCAGAGGTCAGGGATCTCTCTCTCTGTCTCTGTCTCTCTCTCTCTCCCTCAGGGAGCTGAGGAGAGTAAGGTGGCGCCCCCGGCCCACCTCGCCTACCTCTCCATGGGCCCTTCTTTCTCTGGCCGCTGCGGAAGCCCTGCGGGCTTGGGTTCAACCCCCCACACACCGCACAGGCCAAGGGCGCATGCGTGACCGCCGGGGCCTAGGACTGGCCTCGGGGGGGGGGTCCTCAGTGAAGGCACCGCCCTCCCTCCAGGCTCTGACCCAGCTGCAGCTCTTCCATCGCCGCCCTTCTGGACTCGGCTTCAGCTGTCTCCCTCCCCTCCCCCACTCCCACTCAGCTTGCAGGCCGCTTTCCTGCCTTGAAAGCATGGCTCTGGCCCTGAGGGCCACAGACCTACTGGGCTTCAAGCTCAAGGCTCTGCCTGGGCCTGCTGCTTCGACCAGGGGCTCATTTTTTCCTGGAAAGACAAAGCCATGGCCTCACCCCACGCCTGCGCTTTGCCACGGCAGGCAGCCCAGATGTAGGAAAGGCTCTGTGGAGTCAGAAGTGCCGAGACAGGCAGATGGCACCAGAGGGTTTGGGGGCCAGGGCGCAACTGGGCTAGCCCCTCCTCCCGGGAGTCGGGGAGGCCCGGCCTTCCTAGTGCCCAGGCCACGGCTCCGGGGAGAAACCCGCCATGGAGGGCACGCGGGAGGCCCTCTGCCTGAGGTGGCAGGTGTCACGCCAGGGCCACTGCAAGCCTGGCTCGGCTTGCCTGCTTTCTCCAAAGGAGGCTGGCCGACCAGCCGAACCTGGCACCTGGGCCAGGCCCCTTCCAAGGGGACGAGTTCCAGAGGATAGAGCCCTGGGGGCGGCTGCCAAGTCTCCTGGGGCGTGTGCTGGGCCCCCGTCAGAGGAGGAAGCAGCCTGGTAAACGGTGTGCCAGGCCTGAGATCTGGAGGCCTCCCACAGCCGGGTCCCTGTCCTGCCCAGGCCCCCCGAGGGAGGACGATGGTCGGGCAGTGGCGAGCGGGGTGGGGCTGGCGCCGAGCCTGCCCTTGGATGCCCCGGGGAAGGGCGCCGGGGGATGGGCTGCCCCTGGCCAGGTCTGAGGGACCGACCCAGCTCGGGGCTGTCGGGGGCAGAGAGAGAACCCCCCTCCGCCCTTTCCCTTCAGGTTCTTAGGGCTGGCCAAATCCTTCCCAAGACAGCTTGTCTGGAGAAAATCAGACCCAGCTGAAGAACATGTGTCCATGGGGGAAACCCGGGAAACTGAGTCTCCCCACACAATAGCAGAGATTCTCATCTTGCATCCTCTCCTGAGCTAATGACAAAGGTGGATGTCCCGGGTGGGTGGGCCTGTGGAATGGGAGAGGGGAGGAAGTCTATTGTCATGCAGAGGGACATGGAAAGACTTGTCTGAAGCTTATCCCTTGCACTGGGGTCAGGTCAGGAATGGACGGCACAGAGGTGAGCAGGAACCAACCGGCCTCTCTGTGGTGGGGCTGGCCCCGGGGCAGGCGTGGGGGTGATGGCTGGAAGTGGGATGGCGCGTGAGTTGGCACCAGCCAGCGGTGGAGGCAGAGACTCAGAGGTCAGGGATCTCTCTCTCTGTCTCTGTCTCTCTCTCTCTCCCTCAGGGAGCTGAGGAGAGTAAGGTGGCGCCCCCTGCCCACCTCGCCTACCTCTCCATGGGCCCTTCTTTCTCTGGCCGCTCCGGGAGCCCTGCGGGCTTGGGTTCAACCCCCCACACACCGCACAGGCCAAGGGCGCATGCGCGACCGCCGGGGCCTAGGGCTGGCCTCGGGGGGGGGGGGGTCCTCAGTGAAGGCCCCGCCCTCCCTCCAGGCTCTGACCCAGCTGCAGCTCTTCCATTGACGCCCTTCTGGACTCGGCTTCAGCTGTCTCCCTCCCCTCCCCCACTCCCACTCAGCTTGCAGGCCGCTTCCCTGCATTGAAAGCATTGCTCTGGCCCTGAGGTCCACAGACCTACTGGGCTTCAAGCTCAAGGCTCTGCCTGGGCCTGCTGCTTCGGCCAGGGGCTCATTTTTTCCTGGAAAGACAAAGCCATGGCCTCACCCCACGCCTGCACTTTGCCACGGCAGGCAGCCCAGATGTAGGAAAGGCTCTGTGGAGTCAGAAGTGCCGAGACAGGCAGATGGCACCAGAGGGTTTGGGGGCCAGGGCGCAACTGGGCTAGCCCCTCCTCCCGGGAGTCGGGGAGGCCCGGCCTTCCTAGTGCCCAGGCCACGGCTCCGGGGAGAAACCCGCCATGGAGGGCACGCGGGAGGCCCTCTGCCTGAGGTGGCAGGTGTCACGCCAGGGCCACTGCAAGCCTGGCTCGGCTTGCCTGCTTTCTCCAAAGGAGGCTGGCCGACCAGCCGAACCTGGCACCTGGGCCAGGCCCCTTCCAAGGGGACGAGTTCCAGAGGATAGAGCCCTGGGGGCGGCTGCCAAGTCTCCTGGGGCGTGTGCTGGGCCCCCGTCAGAGGAGGAAGCAGCCTGGTAAACGGTGTGCCAGGCCTGAGATCTGGAGGCCTCCCACAGCCGGGTCCCTGTCCTGCCCAGGCCCCCCGAGGGAGGACGATGGTCGGGCAGTGGCGAGCGGGGTGGGGCTGGCACCGAGCCTGCCCTTGGATGCCCCGGGGAAGGGCGCCGGGGGATGGGCTGCCCCTGGCCAGGTCTGAGGGACCGACCCAGCTCGGGGCTGTCGGGGGCAGAGAGAGAACCCCCCTCCGCCCTTTCCCTTCAGGTTCTTAGGGCTGGCCAAATCCTTCCCAAGACAGCTTGTCTGGAGAAAATCAGACCCAGCTGAAGAACATGTGTCCATGGGGGAATCCCGGGAAACTGAGTCTCCCCACACAATAGCAGAGATTCTCATCTTGCATCCTCTCCTGAGCTAATGACAAAGGTGGATGTCCCGGGTGGGTGGGCCTGTGGAATGGGAGAGGGGAGGAAGTCTATTGTCATGCAGAGGGACATGGAAAGACTTGTCTGAAGCTTATCCCCTGCACTGGTGTCAGGTCGGGAAGGGACGGCACAGAGGTGAGCAGGAACCATCCGGCCTCTCTGTGGTGGGGCTGGCCCCGGGGCAGGCGTGGGGGTGATGGCTGGAAGTGGGATGGCGCGTGAGTTGGCACCAGCCAGCGGTGGAGGCAGAGACTCAGAGGTCAGGGATCTCTCTCTCTGTCTCTGTCTCTCTCTCTCTCCCTCAGGGAGCTGAGGAGAGTAAGGTGGCGCCCCCGGCCCACCTCGCCTACCTCTCCATGGGCCCTTCTTTCTCTGGCCGCTGCGGAAGCCCTGCGGGCTTGGGTTCAACCCCCCACACACCGCACAGGCCAAGGGCGCATGCGTGACCGCCGGGGCCTAGGACTGGCCTCGGGGGGGGGGTCCTCAGTGAAGGCACCGCCCTCCCTCCAGGCTCTGACCCAGCTGCAGCTCTTCCATCGCCGCCCTTCTGGACTCGGCTTCAGCTGTCTCCCTCCCCTCCCCCACTCCCACTCAGCTTGCAGGCCGCTTTCCTGCCTTGAAAGCATGGCTCTGGCCCTGAGGGCCACAGACCTACTGGGCTTCAAGCTCAAGGCTCTGCCTGGGCCTGCTGCTTCGACCAGGGGCTCATTTTTTCCTGGAAAGACAAAGCCATGGCCTCACCCCACGCCTGCGCTTTGCCACGGCAGGCAGCCCAGATGTAGGAAAGGCTCTGTGGAGTCAGAAGTGCCGAGACAGGCAGATGGCACCAGAGGGTTTGGGGGCCAGGGCGCAACTGGGCTAGCCCCTCCTCCCGGGAGTCGGGGAGGCCCGGCCTTCCTAGTGCCCAGGCCACGGCTCCGGGGAGAAACCCGCCATGGAGGGCACGCGGGAGGCCCTCTGCCTGAGGTGGCAGGTGTCACGCCAGGGCCACTGCAAGCCTGGCTCGGCTTGCCTGCTTTCTCCAAAGGAGGCTGGCCGACCAGCCGAACCTGGCACCTGGGCCAGGCCCCTTCCAAGGGGACGAGTTCCAGAGGATAGAGCCCTGGGGGCGGCTGCCAAGTCTCCTGGGGCGTGTGCTGGGCCCCCGTCAGAGGAGGAAGCAGCCTGGTAAACGGTGTGCCAGGCCTGAGATCTGGAGGCCTCCCACAGCCGGGTCCCTGTCCTGCCCAGGCCCCCCGAGGGAGGACGATGGTCAGGCAGTGGCGAGCGGGGTGGGGCTGGCGCCGAGCCTGCCCTTGGATGCCCCGGGGAAGGGCGCCGGGGGATGGGCTGCCCCTGGCCAGGTCTGAGGGACCGACCCAGCTCGGGGCTGTCGGGGGCAGAGAGAGAACCCCCCTCCGCCCTTTCCCTTCAGGTTCTTAGGGCTGGCCAAATCCTTCCCAAGACAGCTTGTCTGGAGAAAATCAGACCCAGCTGAAGAACATGTGTCCATGGGGGAAACCCGGGAAACTGAGTCTCCCCACACAATAGCAGAGATTCTCATCTTGCATCCTCTCCTGAGCTAATGACAAAGGTGGATGTCCCGGGTGGGTGGGCCTGTGGAATGGGAGAGGGGAGGAAGTCTATTGTCATGCAGAGGGACATGGAAAGACTTGTCTGAAGCTTATCCCTTGCACTGGGGTCAGGTCAGGAATGGACGGCACAGAGGTGAGCAGGAACCAACCGGCCTCTCTGTGGTGGGGCTGGCCCCGGGGCAGGCGTGGGGGGTGATGGCTGGAAGTGGGATGGCGCGTGAGTTGGCACCAGCCAGCGGTGGAGGCAGAGACTCAGAGGTCAGGGATCTCTCTCTCTGTCTCTGTCTCTCTCTCTCTCCCTCAGGGAGCTGAGGAGAGTAAGGTGGCGCCCCCTGCCCACCTCGCCTACCTCTCCATGGGCCCTTCTTTCTCTGGCCGCTCCGGGAGCCCTGCGGGCTTGGGTTCAACCCCCCACACACCGCACAGGCCAAGGGCGCATGCGCAACCGCCGGGGCCTAGGGCTGGCCTGGGGGGGGGGGGGGGTCCTCAGTGAAGGCCCCGCCCTCCCTCCAGGCTCTGACCCAGCTGCAGCTCTTCCATTGACGCCCTTCTGGACTCGGCTTCAGCTGTCTCCCTCCCCTCCCCCACTCCCACTCAGCTTGCAGGCCGCTTCCCTGCATTGAAAGCATTGCTCTGGCCCTGAGGTCCACAGACCTACTGGGCTTCAAGCTCAAGGCTCTGCCTGGGCCTGCTGCTTCGGCCAGGGGCTCATTTTTTCCTGGAAAGACAAAGCCATGGCCTCACCCCACGCCTGCACTTTGCCACGGCAGGCAGCCCAGATGTAGGAAAGGCTCTGTGGAGTCAGAAGTGCCGAGACAGGCAGATGGCACCAGAGGGTTTGGGGGCCAGGGCGCAACTGGGCTAGCCCCTCCTCCCGGGAGTCGGGGAGGCCCGGCCTTCCTAGTGCCCAGGCCACGGCTCCGGGGAGAAACCCGCCATGGAGGGCACGCGGGAGGCCCTCTGCCTGAGGTGGCAGGTGTCACGCCAGGGCCACTGCAAGCCTGGCTCGGCTTGCCTGCTTTCTCCAAAGGAGGCTGGCCGACCAGCCGAACCTGGCACCTGGGCCAGGCCCCTTCCAAGGGGACGAGTTCCAGAGGATAGAGCCCTGGGGGCGGCTGCCAAGTCTCCTGGGGCGTGTGCTGGGCCCCCGTCAGAGGAGGAAGCAGCCTGGTAAACGGTGTGCCAGGCCTGAGATCTGGAGGCCTCCCACAGCCGGGTCCCTGTCCTGCCCAGGCCCCCCGAGGGAGGACGATGGTCGGGCAGTGGCGAGCGGGGTGGGGCTGGCACCGAGCCTGCCCTTGGATGCCCCGGGGAAGGGCGCCGGGGGATGGGCTGCCCCTGGCCAGGTCTGAGGGACCGACCCAGCTCGGGGCTGTCGGGGGCAGAGAGAGAACCCCCCTCCGCCCTTTCCCTTCAGGTTCTTAGGGCTGGCCAAATCCTTCCCAAGACAGCTTGTCTGGAGAAAATCAGACCCAGCTGAAGAACATGTGTCCATGGGGGAAACCCGGGAAACTGAGTCTCCCCACACAATAGCAGAGATTCTCATCTTGCATCCTCTCCTGAGCTAATGACAAAGGTGGATGTCCCGGGTGGGTGGGCCTGTGGAATGGGAGAGGGGAGGAAGTCTATTGTCACGCAGAGGGACATGGAAAGACTTGTCTGAAGCTTATCCCCTGCACTGGGGTCAGGTCGGGAAGGGACGGCACAGAGGTGAGCAGGAACCAACCGACCTCTCTGTGGTGGGGCTGGCCCCGGGGCAGGCGTGGGGGTGATGGCTGGAAGTGGGATGGCACGTGAGTTGGCACCAGCCAGCGGTGGAGGCAGAGACTCAGAGGTCAGGGATCTCTCTCTCTGTCTCTGTCTCTCTCTCTCTCCCTCAGGGAGCTGAGGAGAGTAAGGTGGCGCCCCCTGCCCACCTCGCCTACCTCTCCATGGGCCCTTCTTTCTCTGGCCGCTCCGGGAGCCCTGCGGGCTTGGGTTCAACCCCCCCACACACCGCACAGGCCAAGGGCGCATGCGTGACCGCCGGGGCCTAGGACTGGCCTCGGGGGGGGGGTCCTCAGTGAAGGCACCGCCCTCCCTCCAGGCTCTGACCCAGCTGCAGCTCTTCCATCGCCGCCCTTCTGGACTCGGCTTCAGCTGTCTCCCTCCCCTCCCCCACTCCCACTCAGCTTGCAGGCCGCTTTCCTGCCTTGAAAGCATGGCTCTGGCCCTGAGGGCCACAGACCTACTGGGCTTCAAGCTCAAGGCTCTGCCTGGGCCTGCTGCTTCGACCAGGGGCTCATTTTTTCCTGGAAAGACAAAGCCATGGCCTCACCCCACGCCTGCGCTTTGCCACGGCAGGCAGCCCAGATGTAGGAAAGGCTCTGTGGAGTCAGAAGTGCCGAGACAGGCAGATGGCACCAGAGGGTTTGGGGGCCAGGGCGCAACTGGGCTAGCCCCTCCTCCCGGGAGTCGGGGAGGCCCGGCCTTCCTAGTGCCCAGGCCACGGCTCCGGGGAGAAACCCGCCATGGAGGGCACGCGGGAGGCCCTCTGCCTGAGGTGGCAGGTGTCACGCCAGGGCCACTGCAAGCCTGGCTCGGCTTGCCTGCTTTCTCCAAAGGAGGCTGGCCGACCAGCCGAACCTGGCACCTGGGCCAGGCCCCTTCCAAGGGGACGAGTTCCAGAGGATAGAGCCCTGGGGGCGGCTGCCAAGTCTCCTGGGGCGTGTGCTGGGCCCCCGTCAGAGGAGGAAGCAGCCTGGTAAACGGTGTGCCAGGCCTGAGATCTGGAGGCCTCCCACAGCCGGGTCCCTGTCCTGCCCAGGCCCCCCGAGGGAGGACGATGGTCGGGCAGTGGCGAGCGGGGTGGGGCTGGCGCCGAGCCTGCCCTTGGATGCCCCGGGGAAGGGCGCCGGGGGATGGGCTGCCCCTGGCCAGGTCTGAGGGACCGACCCAGCTCGGGGCTGTCGGGGGCAGAGAGAGAACCCCCCTCCGCCCTTTCCCTTCAGGTTCTTAGGGCTGGCCAAATCCTTCCCAAGACAGCTTGTCTGGAGAAAATCAGACCCAGCTGAAGAACATGTGTCCATGGGGGAAACCCGGGAAACTGAGTCTCCCCACACAATAGCAGAGATTCTCATCTTGCATCCTCTCCTGAGCTAATGACAAAGGTGGATGTCCCGGGTGGGTGGGCCTGTGGAATGGGAGAGGGGAGGAAGTCTATTGTCATGCAGAGGGACATGGAAAGACTTGTCTGAAGCTTATCCCTTGCACTGGGGTCAGGTCAGGAATGGACGGCACAGAGGTGAGCAGGAACCAACCGGCCTCTCTGTGGTGGGGCTGGCCCCGGGGCAGGCGTGGGGGTGATGGCTGGAAGTGGGATGGCGCGTGAGTTGGCACCAGCCAGCGGTGGAGGCAGAGACTCAGAGGTCAGGGATCTCTCTCTCTGTCTCTGTCTCTCTCTCTCTCCCTCAGGGAGCTGAGGAGAGTAAGGTGGCGCCCCCTGCCCACCTCGCCTACCTCTCCATGGGCCCTTCTTTCTCTGGCCGCTCCGGGAGCCCTGCGGGCTTGGGTTCAACCCCCCACACACCGCACAGGCCAAGGGCGCATGCGCGACCGCCGGGGCCTAGGGCTGGCCTCGGGGGGGGGGGGGTCCTCAGTGAAGGCCCCGCCCTCCCTCCAGGCTCTGACCCAGCTGCAGCTCTTCCATTGACGCCCTTCTGGACTCGGCTTCAGCTGTCTCCCTCCCCTCCCCCACTCCCACTCAGCTTGCAGGCCGCTTCCCTGCATTGAAAGCATTGCTCTGGCCCTGAGGTCCACAGACCTACTGGGCTTCAAGCTCAAGGCTCTGCCTGGGCCTGCTGCTTCGGCCAGGGGCTCATTTTTTCCTGGAAAGACAAAGCCATGGCCTCACCCCACGCCTGCACTTTGCCACGGCAGGCAGCCCAGATGTAGGAAAGGCTCTGTGGAGTCAGAAGTGCCGAGACAGGCAGATGGCACCAGAGGGTTTGGGGGCCAGGGCGCAACTGGGCTAGCCCCTCCTCCCGGGAGTCGGGGAGGCCCGGCCTTCCTAGTGCCCAGGCCACGGCTCCGGGGAGAAACCCGCCATGGAGGGCACGCGGGAGGCCCTCTGCCTGAGGTGGCAGGTGTCACGCCAGGGCCACTGCAAGCCTGGCTCGGCTTGCCTGCTTTCTCCAAAGGAGGCTGGCCGACCAGCCGAACCTGGCACCTGGGCCAGGCCCCTTCCAAGGGGACGAGTTCCAGAGGATAGAGCCCTGGGGGCGGCTGCCAAGTCTCCTGGGGCGTGTGCTGGGCCCCCGTCAGAGGAGGAAGCAGCCTGGTAAACGGTGTGCCAGGCCTGAGATCTGGAGGCCTCCCACAGCCGGGTCCCTGTCCTGCCCAGGCCCCCCGAGGGAGGACGATGGTCGGGCAGTGGCGAGCGGGGTGGGGCTGGCACCGAGCCTGCCCTTGGATGCCCCGGGGAAGGGCGCCGGGGGATGGGCTGCCCCTGGCCAGGTCTGAGGGACCGACCCAGCTCGGGGCTGTCGGGGGCAGAGAGAGAACCCCCCTCCGCCCTTTCCCTTCAGGTTCTTAGGGCTGGCCAAATCCTTCCCAAGACAGCTTGTCTGGAGAAAATCAGACCCAGCTGAAGAACATGTGTCCATGGGGGAATCCCGGGAAACTGAGTCTCCCCACACAATAGCAGAGATTCTCATCTTGCATCCTCTCCTGAGCTAATGACAAAGGTGGATGTCCCGGGTGGGTGGGCCTGTGGAATGGGAGAGGGGAGGAAGTCTATTGTCATGCAGAGGGACATGGAAAGACTTGTCTGAAGCTTATCCCCTGCACTGGTGTCAGGTCGGGAAGGGACGGCACAGAGGTGAGCAGGAACCATCCGGCCTCTCTGTGGTGGGGCTGGCCCCGGGGCAGGCGTGGGGGTGATGGCTGGAAGTGGGATGGCGCGTGAGTTGGCACCAGCCAGCGGTGGAGGCAGAGACTCAGAGGTCAGGGATCTCTCTCTCTGTCTCTGTCTCTCTCTCTCTCCCTCAGGGAGCTGAGGAGAGTAAGGTGGCGCCCCCGGCCCACCTCGCCTACCTCTCCATGGGCCCTTCTTTCTCTGGCCGCTGCGGAAGCCCTGCGGGCTTGGGTTCAACCCCCCACACACCGCACAGGCCAAGGGCGCATGCGTGACCGCCGGGGCCTAGGACTGGCCTCGGGGGGGGGGTCCTCAGTGAAGGCACCGCCCTCCCTCCAGGCTCTGACCCAGCTGCAGCTCTTCCATCGCCGCCCTTCTGGACTCGGCTTCAGCTGTCTCCCTCCCCTCCCCCACTCCCACTCAGCTTGCAGGCCGCTTTCCTGCCTTGAAAGCATGGCTCTGGCCCTGAGGGCCACAGACCTACTGGGCTTCAAGCTCAAGGCTCTGCCTGGGCCTGCTGCTTCGACCAGGGGCTCATTTTTTCCTGGAAAGACAAAGCCATGGCCTCACCCCACGCCTGCGCTTTGCCACGGCAGGCAGCCCAGATGTAGGAAAGGCTCTGTGGAGTCAGAAGTGCCGAGACAGGCAGATGGCACCAGAGGGTTTGGGGGCCAGGGCGCAACTGGGCTAGCCCCTCCTCCCGGGAGTCGGGGAGGCCCGGCCTTCCTAGTGCCCAGGCCACGGCTCCGGGGAGAAACCCGCCATGGAGGGCACGCGGGAGGCCCTCTGCCTGAGGTGGCAGGTGTCACGCCAGGGCCACTGCAAGCCTGGCTCGGCTTGCCTGCTTTCTCCAAAGGAGGCTGGCCGACCAGCCGAACCTGGCACCTGGGCCAGGCCCCTTCCAAGGGGACGAGTTCCAGAGGATAGAGCCCTGGGGGCGGCTGCCAAGTCTCCTGGGGCGTGTGCTGGGCCCCCGTCAGAGGAGGAAGCAGCCTGGTAAACGGTGTGCCAGGCCTGAGATCTGGAGGCCTCCCACAGCCGGGTCCCTGTCCTGCCCAGGCCCCCCGAGGGAGGACGATGGTCAGGCAGTGGCGAGCGGGGTGGGGCTGGCGCCGAGCCTGCCCTTGGATGCCCCGGGGAAGGGCGCCGGGGGATGGGCTGCCCCTGGCCAGGTCTGAGGGACCGACCCAGCTCGGGGCTGTCGGGGGCAGAGAGAGAACCCCCCTCCGCCCTTTCCCTTCAGGTTCTTAGGGCTGGCCAAATCCTTCCCAAGACAGCTTGTCTGGAGAAAATCAGACCCAGCTGAAGAACATGTGTCCATGGGGGAAACCCGGGAAACTGAGTCTCCCCACACAATAGCAGAGATTCTCATCTTGCATCCTCTCCTGAGCTAATGACAAAGGTGGATGTCCCGGGTGGGTGGGCCTGTGGAATGGGAGAGGGGAGGAAGTCTATTGTCATGCAGAGGGACATGGAAAGACTTGTCTGAAGCTTATCCCTTGCACTGGGGTCAGGTCAGGAATGGACGGCACAGAGGTGAGCAGGAACCAACCGGCCTCTCTGTGGTGGGGCTGGCCCCGGGGCAGGCGTGGGGGTGATGGCTGGAAGTGGGATGGCGCGTGAGTTGGCACCAGCCAGCGGTGGAGGCAGAGACTCAGAGGTCAGGGATCTCTCTCTCTGTCTCTGTCTCTCTCTCTCTCCCTCAGGGAGCTGAGGAGAGTAAGGTGGCGCCCCCTGCCCACCTCGCCTACCTCTCCATGGGCCCTTCTTTCTCTGGCCGCTCCGGGAGCCCTGCGGGCTTGGGTTCAACCCCCCACACACCGCACAGGCCAAGGGCGCATGCGCAACCGCCGGGGCCTAGGGCTGGCCTGGGGGGGGGGGGGGGTCCTCAGTGAAGGCCCCGCCCTCCCTCCAGGCTCTGACCCAGCTGCAGCTCTTCCATTGACGCCCTTCTGGACTCGGCTTCAGCTGTCTCCCTCCCCTCCCCCACTCCCACTCAGCTTGCAGGCCGCTTCCCTGCATTGAAAGCATTGCTCTGGCCCTGAGGTCCACAGACCTACTGGGCTTCAAGCTCAAGGCTCTGCCTGGGCCTGCTGCTTCGGCCAGGGGCTCATTTTTTCCTGGAAAGACAAAGCCATGGCCTCACCCCACGCCTGCACTTTGCCACGGCAGGCAGCCCAGATGTAGGAAAGGCTCTGTGGAGTCAGAAGTGCCGAGACAGGCAGATGGCACCAGAGGGTTTGGGGGCCAGGGCGCAACTGGGCTAGCCCCTCCTCCCGGGAGTCGGGGAGGCCCGGCCTTCCTAGTGCCCAGGCCACGGCTCCGGGGAGAAACCCGCCATGGAGGGCACGCGGGAGGCCCTCTGCCTGAGGTGGCAGGTGTCACGCCAGGGCCACTGCAAGCCTGGCTCGGCTTGCCTGCTTTCTCCAAAGGAGGCTGGCCGACCAGCCGAACCTGGCACCTGGGCCAGGCCCCTTCCAAGGGGACGAGTTCCAGAGGATAGAGCCCTGGGGGCGGCTGCCAAGTCTCCTGGGGCGTGTGCTGGGCCCCCGTCAGAGGAGGAAGCAGCCTGGTAAACGGTGTGCCAGGCCTGAGATCTGGAGGCCTCCCACAGCCGGGTCCCTGTCCTGCCCAGGCCCCCCGAGGGAGGACGATGGTCGGGCAGTGGCGAGCGGGGTGGGGCTGGCACCGAGCCTGCCCTTGGATGCCCCGGGGAAGGGCGCCGGGGGATGGGCTGCCCCTGGCCAGGTCTGAGGGACCGACCCAGCTCGGGGCTGTCGGGGGCAGAGAGAGAACCCCCCTCCGCCCTTTCCCTTCAGGTTCTTAGGGCTGGCCAAATCCTTCCCAAGACAGCTTGTCTGGAGAAAATCAGACCCAGCTGAAGAACATGTGTCCATGGGGGAAACCCGGGAAACTGAGTCTCCCCACACAATAGCAGAGATTCTCATCTTGCATCCTCTCCTGAGCTAATGACAAAGGTGGATGTCCCGGGTGGGTGGGCCTGTGGAATGGGAGAGGGGAGGAAGTCTATTGTCACGCAGAGGGACATGGAAAGACTTGTCTGAAGCTTATCCCCTGCACTGGGGTCAGGTCGGGAAGGGACGGCACAGAGGTGAGCAGGAACCAACCGACCTCTCTGTGGTGGGGCTGGCCCCGGGGCAGGCGTGGGGGTGATGGCTGGAAGTGGGATGGCACGTGAGTTGGCACCAGCCAGCGGTGGAGGCAGAGACTCAGAGGTCAGGGATCTCTCTCTCTGTCTCTGTCTCTCTCTCTCTCCCTCAGGGAGCTGAGGAGAGTAAGGTGGCGCCCCCTGCCCACCTCGCCTACCTCTCCATGGGCCCTTCTTTCTCTGGCCGCTCCGGGAGCCCTGCGGGCTTGGGTTCAACCCCCCACACACCGCACAGGCCAAGGGCGCATGCGCGACCGCCGGGGCCTAGGGCTGGCCTCGGGGGGGGGGGGGGTCCTCAGTGAAGGCCCCGCCCTCCCTCCAGGCTCTGACCCAGCTGCAGCTCTTCCATCGCCGCCCTTCTGGACTCGGCTTCAGCTGTCTCCCTCCCCTCCCCCACTCCCACTCAGCTTGCAGGCCGCTTCCCTGCATTGAAAGCATTGCTCTGGCCCTGAGGGCCACAGACCTACTGGGCTTCAAGCTCAAGGCTCTGCCTGGGCCTGCTGCTTCGGCCAGGGGCTCATTTTTTCCTGGAAAGACAAAGCCATGGCCTCACCCCACGCCTGCACTTTGCCACGGCAGGCAGCCCAGATGTAGGAAAGGCTCTGTGGAGTCAGAAGTGCCGAGACAGGCAGATGGCACCAGAGGGTTTGGGGGCCAGGGCGCAACTGGGCTAGCCCCTCCTCCCGGGAGTCGGGGAGGCCCGGCCTTCCTAGTGCCCAGGCCACGGCTCCGGGGAGAAACCCGCCATGGAGGGCACGCGGGAGGCCCTCTGCCTGAGGTGGCAGGTGTCACGCCAGGGCCACTGCAAGGCTGGCTCGGCTTGCCTGCTTTCTCCAAAGGAGGCTGGCCGACCAGCCGAACCTGGCACCTGGGCCAGGCCCCTTCCAAGGGGACGAGTTCCAGAGGATAGAGCCCTGGGGGCGGCTGCCAAGTCTCCTGGGGCGTGTGCTGGGCCCCCGTCAGAGGAGGAAGCAGCCTGGTAAACGGTGTGCCAGGCCTGAGATCTGGAGGCCTCCCACAGCCGGGTCCCTGTCCTGCCCAGGCCCCCCGAGGGAGGACGATGGTCGGGCAGTGGCGAGCGGGGTGGGGCTGGCGCCGAGCCTGCCCTTGGATGCCCCGGGGAAGGGCGCCGGGGGATGGGCTGCCCCTGGCCAGGTCTGAGGGACCGACCCAGCTCGGGGCTGTCGGGGGCAGAGAGAGAACCCCCCTCCGCCCTTTCCCTTAAGGTTCTTAGGGCTGGCCAAATCCTTCCCAAGACAGCTTGTCTGGAGAAAATCAGACCCAGCTGAAGAACATGTGTCCATGGGGGAAACCCGGGAAACTGAGTCTCCCCACACAATAGCAGAGATTCTCATCTTGCATCCTCTCCTGAGCTAATGACAAAGGTGGATGTCCCGGGTGGGTGGGCCTGTGGAATGGGAGAGGGGAGGAAGTCTATTGTCATGCAGAGGGACATGGAAAGACTTGTCTGAAGCTTATCCCTTGCACTGGGGTCAGGTCGGGAATGGACGGCACAGAGGTGAGCAGGAACCAACCGGCCTCTCTGTGGTGGGGCTGGCCCCGGGGCAGGCGTGGGGGTGATGGCTGGAAGTGGGATGGCGCGTGAGTTGGCACCAGCCAGCGGTGGAGGCAGAGACTCAGAGGTCAGGGATCTCTCTCTCTGTCTCTGTCTCTCTCTCTCTCCCTCAGGGAGCTGAGGAGAGTAAGGTGGCGCCCCCTGCCCACCTCGCCTACCTCTCCATGGGCCCTTCTTTCTCTGGCCGCTCCGGGAGCCCTGCGGGCTTGGGTTCAACCCCCCACACACCGCACAGGCCAAGGGCGCATGCGCGACAGCCGGGGCCTAGGGCTGGCCGCGGGGGGGGGGGGTCCTCAGTGAAGGCCCCGCCCTCCCTCCAGGCTCTGACCCAGCTGCAGCTCTTCCATCGCCGCCCTTCTGGACTCGGCTTCAGCTGTCTCCCTCCCCTCCCCCACTCCCACTCAGCTTGCAGGCCGCTTCCCTGCCTTGAAAGCATTGCTCTGGCCCTGAGGGCCACAGACCTACTGGGCTTCAAGCTCAAGGCTCTGCCTGGGCCTGCTGCTTCGGCCAGGGGCTCATTTTTTCCTGGAAAGACAAAGCCATGGCCTCACCCCACGCCTGCACTTTGCCACGGCAGGCAGCCCAGATGTAGGAAAGGCTCTGTGGAGTCAGAAGTGCCGAGACAGGCAGATGGCACCAGAGGGTTTGGGGGCCAGGGCGCAACTGGGCTAGCCCCTCCTCCCGGGAGTCGGGGAGGCCCGGCCTTCCTAGTGCCCAGGCCACGGCTCCGGGGAGAAACCCGCCATGGAGGGCACGCGGGAGGCCCTCTGCCTGAGGTGGCAGGTGTCACGCCAGGGCCACTGCAAGCCTGGCTCGGCTTGCCTGCTTTCTCCAAAGGAGGCTGGCCGACCAGCCGAACCTGGCACCTGGGCCAGGCCCCTTCCAAGGGGACGAGTTCCAGAGGCTAGAGCCCTGGGGGCGGCTGCCAAGTCTCCTGGGGCGTGTGCTGGGCCCCCGTCAGAGGAGGAAGCAGCCTGGTAAACGGTGTGCCAGGCCTGAGATCTGGAGGCCTCCCACAGCCGGGTCCCTGTCCTGCCCAGGCCCCCCGAGGGAGGACGATGGTCGGGCAGTGGCGAGCGGGGTGGGGCTGGCGCCGAGCCTGCCCTTGGATGCCCCGGGGAAGGGCGCCGGGGGATGGGCTGCCCCTGGCCAGGTCTGAGGGACCGACCCAGCTCGGGGCTGTCGGGGGCAGAGAGAGAACCCCCCTCCGCCCTTTCCCTTCAGGTTCTTAGGGCTGGCCAAATCCTTCCCAAGACAGCTTGTCTGGAGAAAATCAGACCCAGCTGAAGAACGTGTGTCCATGGGGGAAACCCGGGAAACTGAGTCTCCCCACACAATAGCAGAGATTCTCATCTTGCATCCTCTCCTGAGCTAATGACAAAGGTGGATGTCCCGGGTGGGTGGGCCTGTGGAATGGGAGAGGGGAGGAAGTCTATTGTCACGCAGAGGGACATGGAAAGACTTGTCTGAAGCTTATCCCCTGCACTGGGGTCAGGTCGGGAAGGGACGGCACAGAGGTGAGCAGGAACCAACCGGCCTCTCTGTGGTGGGGCTGGCCCCGGGGCAGGCGTGGGGGTGATGGCTGGAAGTGGGATGGCACGTGAGTTGGCACCAGCCAGCGGTGGAGGCAGAGACTCAGAGGTCAGGGATCTCTCTCTCTGTCTCTGTCTCTCTCTCTCTCCCTCAGGGAGCTGAGGAGAGTAAGGTGGCGCCCCCTGCCCACCTCGCCTACCTCTCCATGGGCCCTTCTTTCTCTGGCCGCTCCGGGAGCCCTGCGGGCTTGGGTTCAACCCCCCACACACCGCACAGGCCAAGGGCGCATGCGCGACCGCCGGGGCCTAGGGCTGGCCTCAGGGGGGGGGGGGTCCTCAGTGAAGGCCCCGCCCTCCCTCCAGGCTCTGACCCAGCTGCAGCTCTTCCATCGACGCCCTTCTGGACTCGGCTTCAGCTGTCTCCCTCCCCTCCCCCACTCCCACTCAGCTTGCAGGCCGCTTCCCTGCATTGAAAGCATTGCTCTGGCCCTGAGGGCCACAGACCTACTGGGCTTCAAGCTCAAGGATCTGCCTGGGCCTGCTGCTTCGGCCAGGGGCTCATTTTTTCCTGGAAAGACAAAGCCATGGCCTCACCCCACGCCTGCACTTTGCCACGGCAGGCAGCCCAGATGTAGGAAAGGCTCTGTGGAGTCAGAAGTGCCGAGACAGGCAGATGGCACCAGAGGGTTTGGGGGCCAGGGCGCAACTGGGCTAGCCCCTCCTCCCGGGAGTCGGGGAGGCCCGGCCTTCCTAGTGCCCAGGCCACGGCTCCGGGGAGAAACCCGCCATGGAGGGCACGCGGGAGGCCCTCTGCCTGAGGTGGCAGGTGTCACGCCAGGGCCACTGCAAGCCTGGCTCGGCTTGCCTGCTTTCTCCAAAGGAGGCTGGCCGACCAGCCGAACCTGGCACCTGGGCCAGGCCCCTTCCAAGGGGACGAGTTCCAGAGGATAGAGCCCTGGGGGCGGCTGCCAAGTCTCCTGGGGCGTGTGCTGGGCCCCCGTCAGAGGAGGAAGCAGCCTGGTAAACGGTGTGCCAGGCCTGAGATCTGGAGGCCTCCCACAGCCGGGTCCCTGTCCTGCCCAGGCCCCCCGAGGGAGGACGATGGTCGGGCAGTGGCGAGCGGGGTGGGGCTGGCGCCGAGCCTGCCCTTGGATGCCTCGGGGAAGGGCGCCGGGGGATGGGCTGCCCCTGGCCAGGTCTGAGGGACCGACCCAGCTCGGGGCTGTCGGGGGCAGAGAGAGAACCCCCCTCCGCCCTTTCCCTTCAGGTTCTTAGGGCTGGCCAAATCCTTCCCAAGACAGCTTGTCTGGAGAAAATCAGACCCAGCTGAAGAACATGTGTCCATGGGGGAAACCCGGGAAACTGAGTCTCCCCACACAATAGCAGAGATTCTCATCTTGCATCCTCTCCTGAGCTAATGACAAAGGTGGATGTCCCGGGTGGGTGGGCCTGTGGAATGGGAGAGGGGAGGAAGTCTATTGTCATGCAGAGGGACATGGAAAGACTTGTCTGAAGCTTATCCCTTGCACTGGGGTCAGGTCAGGAATGGACGGCACAGAGGTGAGCAGGAACCAACCGGCCTCTCTGTGGTGGGGCTGGCCCCGGGGCAGGCGTGGGGGTGATGGCTGGAAGTGGGATGGCGCGTGAGTTGGCACCAGCCAGCGGTGGAGGCAGAGACTCAGAGGTCAGGGATCTCTCTCTCTGTCTCTGTCTCTCTCTCTCTCCCTCAGGGAGCTGAGGAGAGTAAGGTGGCGCCCCCTGCCCACCTCGCCTACCTCTCCATGGGCCCTTCTTTCTCTGGCCGCTCCGGGAGCCCTGCGGGCTTGGGTTCAACCCCCCACACACCGCACAGGCCAAGGGCGCATGCGCGACCGCCGGGGCCTAGGGCTGGCCTCGGGGGGGGGGGGTCCTCAGTGAAGGCCCCGCCCTCCCTCCAGGCTCTGACCCAGCTGCAGCTCTTCCATCGACGCCCTTCTGGACTCGGCTTCAGCTGTCTCCCTCCCCTCCCCCACTCCCACTCAGCTTGCAGGCCGCTTCCCTGCATTGAAAGCATTGCTCTGGCCCTGAGGGCCACAGACCTACTGGGCTTCAAGCTCAAGGCTCTGCCTGGGCCTGCTGCTTCGGCCAGGGGCTCATTTTTTCCTGGAAAGACAAAGCCATGGCCTCACCCCACGCCTGCACTTTGCCACGGCAGGCAGCCCAGATGTAGGAAAGGCTCTGTGGAGTCAGAAGTGCCGAGACAGGCAGATGGCACCAGAGGGTTTGGGGGCCAGGGCGCAACTGGGCTAGCCCCTCCTCCCGGGAGTCGGGGAGGCCCGGCCTTCCTAGTGCCCAGGCCACGGCTCCGGGGAGAAACCCGCCATGGAGGGCACGCGGGAGGCCCTCTGCCTGAGGTGGCAGGTGTCACGCCAGGGCCACTGCAAGCCTGGCTCGGCTTGCCTGCTTTCTCCAAAGGAGGCTGGCCGACCAGCCGAACCTGGCACCTGGGCCAGGCCCCTTCCAAGGGGACGAGTTCCAGAGGATAGAGCCCTGGGGGCGGCTGCCAAGTCTCCTGGGGCGTGTGCTGGGCCCCCGTCAGAGGAGGAAGCAGCCTGGTAAACGGTGTGCCAGGCCTGAGATCTGGAGGCCTCCCACAGCCGGGTCCCTGTCCTGCCCAGGCCCCCCGAGGGAGGACGATGGTCGGGCAGTGGCGAGCGGGGTGGGGCTGGCGCCGAGCCTGCCCTTGGATGCCCCGGGGAAGGGCGCCGGGGGATGGGCTGCCCCTGGCCAGGTCTGAGGGACCGACCCAGCTCGGGGCTGTCGGGGGCAGAGAGAGAACCCCCCTCCGCCCTTTCCCTTAAGGTTCTTAGGGCTGGCCAAATCCTTCCCAAGACAGCTTGTCTGGAGAAAATCAGACCCAGCTGAAGAACATGTGTCCATGGGGGAAACCCGGGAAACTGAGTCTCCCCACACAATAGCAGAGATTCTCATCTTGCATCCTCTCCTGAGCTAATGACAAAGGTGGATGTCCCGGGTGGGTGGGCCTGTGGAATGGGAGAGGGGAGGAAGTCTATTGTCATGCAGAGGGACATGGAAAGACTTGTCTGAAGCTTATCCCTTGCACTGGGGTCAGGTCAGGAATGGACGGCACAGAGGTGAGCAGGAACCAACCGGCCTCTCTGTGGTGGGGCTGGCCCCGGGGCAGGCGTGGGGGTGATGGCTGGAAGTGGGATGGCGCGTGAGTTGGCACCAGCCAGCGGTGGAGGCAGAGACTCAGAGGTCAGGGATCTCTCTCTCTGTCTCTGTCTCTCTCTCTCTCCCTCAGGGAGCTGAGGAGAGTAAGGTGGCGCCCCCTGCCCACCTCGCCTACCTCTCCATGGGCCCTTCTTTCTCTGGCCGCTCCGGGAGCCCTGCGGGCTTGGGTTCAACCCCCCACACACCGCACAGGCCAAGGGAGCATGCGCGACCGCCGGGGCCTAGGGCTGGCCTCGGGGGGGGGGGGTCCTCAGTGAAGGCCCCGCCCTCCCTCCAGGCTCTGACCCAGCTGCAGCTCTTCCATCGACGCCCTTCTGGACTCGGCTTCAGCTGTCTCCCTCCCCTCCCCCACTCCCACTCAGCTTGCAGGCCGCTTCCCTGCATTGAAAGCATTGCTCTGGCCCTGAGGGCCACAGACCTACTGGGCTTCAAGCTCAAGGCTCTGCCTGGGCCTGCTGCTTCGGCCAGGGGCTCATTTTTTCCTGGAAAGACAAAGCCATGGCCTCACCCCACGCCTGCACTTTGCCACGGCAGGCAGCCCAGATGTAGGAAAGGCTCTGTGGAGTCAGAAGTGCCGAGACAGGCAGATGGCACCAGAGGGTTTGGGGGCCAGGGCGCAACTGGGCTAGCCCCTCCTCCCGGGAGTCGGGGAGGCCCGGCCTTCCTAGTGCCCAGGCCACGGCTCCGGGGAGAAACCCGCCATGGAGGGCACGCGGGAGGCCCTCTGCCTGAGGTGGCAGGTGTCACGCCAGGGCCACTGCAAGCCTGGCTCGGCTTGCCTGCTTTCTCCAAAGGAGGCTGGCCGACCAGCCGAACCTGGCACCTGGGCCAGGCCCCTTCCAAGGGGACGAGTTCCAGAGGATAGAGCCCTGGGGGCGGCTGCCAAGTCTCCTGGGGCGTGTGCTGGGCCCCCGTCAGAGGAGGAAGCAGCCTGGTAAACGGTGTGCCAGGCCTGAGATCTGGAGGCCTCCCACAGCCGGGTCCCTGTCCTGCCCAGGCCCCCCGAGGGAGGACGATGGTCGGGCAGTGGCGAGCGGGGTGGGGCTGGCGCCGAGCCTGCCCTTGGATGCCCCGGGGAAGGGCGCCGGGGGATGGGCTGCCCCTGGCCAGGTCTGAGGGACCGACCCAGCTCGGGGCTGTCGGGGGCAGAGAGAGAACCCCCCTCCGCCCTTTCCCTTCAGGTTCTTAGGGCTGGCCAAATCCTTCCCAAGACAGCTTGTCTGGAGAAAATCAGACCCAGCTGAAGAACATGTGTCCATGGGGGAAACCCGGGAAACTGAGTCTCCCCACACAATAGCAGAGATTCTCATCTTGCATCCTCTCCTGAGCTAATGACAAAGGTGGATGTCCCGGGTGGGTGGGCCTGTGGAATGGGAGAGGGGAGGAAGTCTATTGTCATGCAGAGGGACATGGAAAGACTTGTCTGAAGCTTATCCCTTGCACTGGGGTCAGGTCAGGAATGGACGGCACAGAGGTGAGCAGGAACCAACCGGCCTCTCTGTGGTGGGGCTGGCCCCGGGGCAGGCGTGGGGGTGATGGCTGGAAGTGGGATGGCGCGTGAGTTGGCACCAGCCAGCGGTGGAGGCAGAGACTCAGAGGTCAGGGATCTCTCTCTCTGTCTCTGTCTCTCTCTCTCTCCCTCAGGGAGCTGAGGAGAGTAAGGTGGCGCCCCCTGCCCACCTCGCCTACCTCTCCATGGGCCCTTCTTTCTCTGGCCGCTCCGGGAGCCCTGCGGGCTTGGGTTCAACCCCCCACACACCGCACAGGCCAAGGGCGCATGCGCAACCGCCGGGGCCTAGGGCTGGCCTCGGGGGGGGGGGGGGTCCTCAGTGAAGGCCCCGCCCTCCCTCCAGGCTCTGACCCAGCTGCAGCTCTTCCATCGACGCCCTTCTGGACTCGGCTTCAGCTGTCTCCCTCCCCTCCCCCACTCCCACTCAGCTTGCAGGCCGCTTCCCTGCATTGAAAGCATTGCTCTGGCCCTGAGGGCCACAGACCTACTGGGCTTCAAGCTCAAGGCTCTGCCTGGGCCTGCTGCTTCGGCCAGGGGCTCATTTTTTCCTGGAAAGACAAAGCCATGGCCTCACCCCACGCCTGCACTTTGCCACGGCAGGCAGCCCAGATGTAGGAAAGGCTCTGTGGAGTCAGAAGTGCCGAGACAGGCAGATGGCACCAGAGGGTTTGGGGGCCAGGGCGCAACTGGGCTAGCCCCTCCTCCCGGGAGTCGGGGAGGCCCGGCCTTCCTAGTGCCCAGGCCACGGCTCCGGGGAGAAACCCGCCATGGAGGGCACGCGGGAGGCCCTCTGCCTGAGGTGGCAGGTGTCACGCCAGGGCCACTGCAAGCCTGGCTCGGCTTGCCTGCTTTCTCCAAAGGAGGCTGGCCGACCAGCCGAACCTGGCACCTGGGCCAGGCCCCTTCCAAGGGGACGAGTTCCAGAGGATAGAGCCCTGGGGGCGGCTGCCAAGTCTCCTGGGGCGTGTGCTGGGCCCCCGTCAGAGGAGGAAGCAGCCTGGTAAACGGTGTGCCAGGCCTGAGATCTGGAGGCCTCCCACAGCCGGGTCCCTGTCCTGCCCAGGCCCCCCGAGGGAGGACGATGGTCGGGCAGTGGCGAGCGGGGTGGGGCTGGCACCGAGCCTGCCCTTGGATGCCCCGGGGAAGGGCGCCGGGGGATGGGCTGCCCCTGGCCAGGTCTGAGGGACCGACCCAGCTCGGGGCTGTCGGGGGCAGAGAGAGAACCCCCCTCCGCCCTTTCCCTTCAGGTTCTTAGGGCTGGCCAAATCCTTCCCAAGACAGCTTGTCTGGAGATAATCAGACCCAGCTGAAGAACATGTGTCCATGGGGGAAACCGGGAAACTGAGTCTCCCCACACAATAGCAGAGATTCTCATCTTGCATCCTCTCCTGAGCTAATGACAAAGGTGGATGTCCCGGGTGGGCCTGTGGAATGGGAGAGGGGAGGAAGTCTATTGTCATGCAGAGGCACATGGAAAGACTTGTCTGAAGTTTATCCCCTGCACTGGGGTCAGGTCGGGAAGGGACGGCACAGAGGTGAGCAGGAACCAACCGGCCTCTCTGTGGCGGGGCTGGCCCCGGGGCAGGCGTGGGGGTGATGGCTGGAAGTGGGATGGCGCGTGAGTTGGCACCAGCCAGCGGTGGAGGCAGAGACTCAGAGGTCAGGGATCTCTCTCTCTGTCTCTGTCTCTCTCTCTCTCCCTCAGGGAGCTGAGGAGAGTAATGTGGCGCCCCCTGCCCACCTCGCCTACCTCTCCATGGGCCATTCTTTCTCTGGCCGCTCCGGGAGCCCTGCGGGCTTGTGTTCAACCCCCCACACACCGCACAGGCCAAGGGCGCATGCGCGACCGCCGGGGCCTATGGCTGGCCTCGGGGGGGGGTGGGGGTCCTCAGTGAAGGCCCCGCCCTCCCTCCAGGCTCTGACCCAGCTGCAGCTCTTCCATCGCCGCCCTTCTGGACTCGGCTTCAGCTGTCTCCCTCCCCTCCCCCACTCCCACTCAGCTTGCAGGCCGCTTCCCTGCATTGAAAGCATTGCTCTGGCCCTGAGGGCCACAGACCTACTGGGCTTCAAGCTCAAGGCTCTGCCTGGGCCTGCTGCTTCGGCCAGGGGCTCATTTTTTCCTGGAAAGACAAAGCCATGGCCTCACCCCACGCCTGCACTTTGCCACGGCAGGCAGCCCAGATGTAGGAAAGGCTCTGTGGAGTCAGAAGTGCCGAGACAGGCAGATGGCACCAGAGGGTTTGGGGGCCAGGGCGCAACTGGGCTAGCCCCTCCTCCCGGGAGTCGGGGAGGCCCGGCCTTCCTAGTGCCCAGGCCACGGCTCCGGGGAGAAACCCGCCATGGAGGGCACGCGGGAGGCCCTCTGCCTGAGGTGGCAGGTGTCACGCCAGGGCCACTGCAAGCCTGGCTCGGCTTGCCTGCTTTCTCCAAAGGAGGCTGGCCGACCAGCCGAACCTGGCACCTGGGCCAGGCCCCTTCCAAGGGGACGAGTTCCAGAGGATAGAGCCCTGGGGGCGGCTGCCAAGTCTCCTGGGGCGTGTGCTGGGCCCCCGTCAGAGGAGGAAGCAGCCTGGTAAACGGTGTGCCAGGCCTGAGATCTGGAGGCCTCCCACAGCCGGGTCCCTGTCCTGCCCAGGCCCCCCGAGGGAGGACGATGGTCGGGCAGTGGCGAGCGGGGTGGGGCTGGCGCCGAGCCTGCCCTTGGATGCCCCGGGGAAGGGCGCCGGGGGATGGGCTGCCCCTGGCCAGGTCTGAGGGACCGACCCAGCTCGGGGCTGTCGGGGGCAGAGAGAGAACCCCCCTCCGCCCTTTCCCTTAAGGTTCTTAGGGCTGGCCAAATCCTTCCCAAGACAGCTTGTGTGGAGAAAATCAGACCCAGCTGAAGAACATGTGTCCATGGGGGAAACCCGGGAAACTGAGTCTCCCCACACAATAGCAGAGATTCTCATCTTGCATCCTCTCCTGAGCTAATGACAAAGGTGGATGTCCCGGGTGGGTGGGCCTGTGGAATGGGAGAGGGGAGGAAGTCTATTGTCATGCAGAGGGACATGGAAAGACTTGTCTGAAGCTTATCCCTTGCACTGGGGTCAGGTCAGGAATGGACGGCACAGAGGTGAGCAGGAACCAACCGGCCTGTCTCTGGTGGGGCTGGCCCCGGGGCAGGCGTGGGGGTGATGGCTGGAAGTGGGATGGCGCGTGAGTTGGCACCAGCCAGCGGTGGAGGCAGAGACTCAGAGGTCAGGGATCTCTCTCTCTGTCTCTGTCTCTCTCTCTCTCCCTCAGGGAGCTGAGGAGAGTAAGGTGGCGCCCCCTGCCCACCTCGCCTACCTCTCCATGGGCCCTTCTTTCTCTGGCCGCTCCGGGAGCCCTGCGGGCTTGGGTTCAACCCCCCACACACCGCACAGGCCAAGGGCGCATGCGCGACCGCCGGGGCCTAGGGCTGGCCTCGGGGGGGGGGGGTCCTCAGTGAAGGCCCCGCCCTCCCTCCAGGCTCTGACCCAGCTGCAGCTCTTCCATCGACGCCCTTCTGGACTCGGCTTCAGCTGTCTCCCTCCCCTCCCCCACTCCCACTCAGCTTGCAGGCCGCTTCCCTGCATTGAAAGCATTGCTCTGGCCCTGAGGGCCACAGACCTACTGGGCTTCAAGCTCAAGGCTCTGCCTGGGCCTGCTGCTTCGGCCAGGGGCTCATTTTTTCCTGGAAAGACAAAGCCATGGCCTCACCCCACGCCTGCACTTTGCCACGGCAGGCAGCCCAGATGTAGGAAAGGCTCTGTGGAGTCAGAAGTGCCGAGACAGGCAGATGGCACCAGAGGGTTTGGGGGCCAGGGCGCAACTGGGCTAGCCCCTCCTCCCGGGAGTCGGGGAGGCCCGGCCTTCCTAGTGCCCAGGCCACGGCTCCGGGGAGAAACCCGCCATGGAGGGCACGCGGGAGGCCCTCTGCCTGAGGTGGCAGGTGTCACGCCAGGGCCACTGCAAGCCTGGCTCGGCTTGCCTGCTTTCTCCAAAGGAGGCTGGCCGACCAGCCGAACCTGGCACCTGGGCCAGGCCCCTTCCAAGGGGACGAGTTCCAGAGGATAGAGCCCTGGGGGCGGCTGCCAAGTCTCCTGGGGCGTGTGCTGGGCCCCCGTCAGAGGAGGAAGCAGCCTGGTAAACGGTGTGCCAGGCCTGAGATCTGGAGGCCTCCCACAGCCGGGTCCCTGTCCTGCCCAGGCCCCCCGAGGGAGGACGATGGTCGGGCAGTGGCGAGCGGGGTGGGGCTGGCACCGAGCCTGCCCTTGGATGCCCCGGGGAAGGGCGCCGGGGGATGGGCTGCCCCTGGCCAGGTCTGAGGGACCGACCCAGCTCGGGGCTGTCGAGGGCAGAGAGAGAACCCCCCTCCGCCCTTTCCCTTCAGGTTCTTAGGGCTGGCCAAATCCTTCCCAAGACAGCTTGTCTGGAGATAATCAGACCCAGCTGAAGAACATGTGTCCATGGGGGAAACCCGGGAAACTGAGTCTCCCCACACAATAGCAGAGATTCTCATCTTGCATCCTCTCCTGAGCTAATGACAAAGGTGGATGTCCCGGGTGGGCCTGTGGAATGGGAGAGGGGAGGAAGTCTATTGTCATGCAGAGGGACATGGAAAGACTTGTCTGAAGTTTATCCCCTGCACTGGGGTCAGGTCGGGAAGGGACGGCACAGAGGTGAGCAGGAACCAACCGGCCTCTCTGTGGTGGGGCTGGCCCCGGGGCAGGCGTGGGGGTGATGGCTGGAAGTGGGATGGCGCGTGAGTTGGCACCAGCCAGCGGTGGAGGCAGAGACTCAGAGGTCAGGGATCTCTCTCTCTGTCTCTGTCTCTCTCTCTCTCCCTCAGGGAGCTGAGGAGAGTAATGTGGCGCCCCCTGCCCACCTCGCCTACCTCTCCATGGGCCATTCTTTCTCTGGCCGCTCCGGGAGCCCTGCGGGCTTGTGTTCAACCCCCCACACACCGCACAGGCCAAGGGCGCATGCGCGACCGCCGGGGCCTAGGGCTGGCCTCGGGGGGGGGGTGGGGGTCCTCAGTGAAGGCCCCGCCCTCCCTCCAGGCTCTGACCCAGCTGCAGCTCTTCCATCGCCGCCCTTCTGGACTCGGCTTCAGCTGTCTCCCTCCCCTCCCCCACTCCCACTCAGCTTGCAGGCCGCTTCCCTGCATTGAAAGCATTGCTCTGGCCCTGAGGGCCACAGACCTACTGGGCTTCAAGCTCAAGGCTCTGCCTGGGCCTGCTGCTTCGGCCAGGGGCTCATTTTTTCCTGGAAAGACAAAGCCATGGCCTCACCCCACGCCTGCACTTTGCCACGGCAGGCAGCCCAGATGTAGGAAAGGCTCTGTGGAGTCAGAAGTGCCGAGACAGGCAGATGGCACCAGAGGGTTTGGGGGCCAGGGCGCAACTGGGCTAGCCCCTCCTCCCGGGAGTCGGGGAGGCCCGGCCTTCCTAGTGCCCAGGCCACGGCTCCGGGGAGAAACCCGCCATGGAGGGCACGCGGGAGGCCCTCTGCCTGAGGTGGCAGGTGTCACGCCAGGGCCACTGCAAGCCTGGCTCGGCTTGCCTGCTTTCTCCAAAGGAGGCTGGCCGACCAGCCGAACCTGGCACCTGGGCCAGGCCCCTTCCAAGGGGCCGAGTTCCAGAGGATAGAGCCCTGGGGGCGGCTGCCAAGTCTCCTGGGGCGTGTGCTGGGCCCCCGTCAGAGGAGGAAGCAGCCTGGTAAACGGTGTGCCAGGCCTGAGATCTGGAGGCCTCCCACAGCCGGGTCCCTGTCCTGCCCAGGCCCCCCGAGGGAGGACGATGGTCGGGCAGTGGCGAGCGGGGTGGGGCTGGCACCGAGCCTGCCATTGGATGCCCCGGGGAAGGGCGCCGGGGGATGGGCTGCCCCTGGCCAGGTCTGAGGGACCGACCCAGCTCGGGGCTGTCGGGGGCAGAGAGAGAACCCCCCTCCGCCCTTTCCCTTCAGGTTCTTAGGGCTGGCCAAATCCTTCCCAAGACAGCTTGTCTGGAGATAATCAGACCCAGCTGAAGAACATGTGTCCATGGGGGAAACCCGGGAAACTGAGTCTCCCCACACAATAGCAGAGATTCTCATCTTGCATCCTCTCCTGAGCTAATGACAAAGGTGGATGTCCCGGGTGGGTGGGCCTGTGGAATGGGAGAGGGGAGGAAGTCTATTGTCATGCAGAGGGACATGGAAAGACTTGTCTGAAGCTTATCCCCTGCACTGGGGTCAGGTCGGGAAGGGTCGGCACAGAGGTGAGCAGGAACCAACCGGCCTCTCTGTGGTGGGGCTGGCCCCGGGGCAGGCGTGGGGGTGATGGCTGGAAGTGGGATGGCGCGTGAGTTGGCACCAGCCAGCGGTGGAGGCAGAGACTCAGAGGTCAGGGATCTCTCTCTCTGTCTCTGTCTCTCTCTCTCTCCCTCAGGGAGCTGAGGAGAGTAAGGTGGCGCCCCCTGCCCACCTCGCCTACCTCTCCATGGGCCCTTCTTTCTCTGGCCGCTCCGGGAGCCCTGCGGGCTTGGGTTCAACCCCCCCACACACCGCACAGGCCAAGGGCGCATGCGCGACAGCCGGGGCCTAGGGCTGGCCGCGGGGGGGGGGGGGGTCCTCAGTGAAGGCCCCGCCCTCCCTCCAGGCTCTGACCCAGCTGCAGCTCTTCCATCGCCGCCCTTCTGGACTCGGCTTCAGCTGTCTCCCTCCCCTCCCCCACTCCCACTCAGCTTGCAGGCCGCTTCCCTGCCTTGAAAGCATTGCTCTGGCCCTGAGGGCCACAGACCTACTGGGCTTCAAGCTCAAGGCTCTGCCTGGGCGTGCTGCTTCGGCCAGGGGCTCATTTTTTCCTGGAAAGACAAAGCCATGGCCTCACCCCACGCCTGCACTTTGCCACGGCAGGCAGCCCAGATGTAGGAAAGGCTCTGTGGAGTCAGAAGTGCCGAGACAGGCAGATGGCACCAGAGGGTTTGGGGGCCAGGGCGCAACTGGGCTAGCCCCTCCTCCCGGGAGTCGGGGAGGCCCGGCCTTCCTAGTGCCCAGGCCACGGCTCCGGGGAGAAACCCGCCATGGAGGGCACGCGGGAGGCCCTCTGCCTGAGGTGGCAGGTGTCACGCCAGGGCCACTGCAAGCCTGGCTCGGCTTGCCTGCTTTCTCCAAAGGAGGCTGGCCGACCAGCCGAACCTGGCACCTGGGCCAGGCCCCTTCCAAGGGGACGAGTTCCAGAGGATAGAGCCCTGGGGGCGGCTGCCAAGTCTCCTGGGGCGTGTGCTGGGCCCCCGTCAGAGGAGGAAGCAGCCTGGTAAACGGTGTGCCAGGCCTGAGATCTGGAGGCCTCCCACAGCCGGGTCCCTGTCCTGCCCAGGCCCCCCGAGGGAGGACGATGGTCGGGCAGTGGCGAGCGGGGTGGGGCTGGCGCCGAGCCTGCCCTTGGATGCCCCGGGGAAGGGCGCCGGGGGATGGGCTGCCCCTGGCAAGGTCTGAGGGACCGACCCAGCTCGGGGCTGTCGGGGGCAGAGAGAGAACCCCCCTCCGCCCTTTCCCTTCAGGTTCTTAGGGCTGGCCAAATCCTTCCCAAGACAGCTTGTCTGGAGAAAATCAGACCCAGCTGAAGAACGTGTGTCCATGGGGGAAACCCGGGAAACTGAGTCTCCCCACACAATAGCAGAGATTCTCATCTTGCATCCTCTCCTGAGCTAATGACAAAGGTGGATGTCCCGGGTGGGTGGGCCTGTGGAATGGGAGAGGGGAGGAAGTCTATTGTCACGCAGAGGGACATGGAAAGACTTGTCTGAAGCTTATCCCCTGCACTGGGGTCAGGTCGGGAAGGGACGGCACAGAGGTGAGCAGGAACCAAACGGCCTCTCTGTGGTGGGGCTGGCCCCGGGGCAGGCGTGGGGGTGATGGCTGGAAGTGGGATGGCACGTGAGTTGGCACCAGCCAGCGGTGGAGGCAGAGACTCAGAGGTCAGGGATCTCTCTCTCTGTCTCTGTCTCTCTCTCTCTCCCTCAGGGAGCTGAGGAGAGTAAGGTGGCGCCCCCTGCCCACCTCGCCTACCTCTCCATGGGCCCTTCTTTCTCTGGCCGCTCCGGGAGCCCTGCGGGCTTGGGTTCAACCCCCCACACACCGCACAGGCCAAGGGCGCATGCGCGACCGCCGGGGCCTAGGGCTGGCCTCGGGGGGGGGGGGGGGTCCTCAGTGAAGGCCCCGCCCTCCCTCCAGGCTCTGACCCAGCTGCAGCTCTTCCATCGCCGCCCTTCTGGACTCGGCTTCAGCTGTCTCCCTCCCCTCCCCCACTCCCACTCAGCTTGCAGGCCGCTTCCCTGCATTGAAAGCATTGCTCTGGCCCTGAGGGCCACAGACCTACTTGGCTTCAAGCTCAAGGCTCTGCCTGGGCCTGCTGCTTCGGCCAGGGGCTCATTTTTTCCTGGAAAGACAAAGCCATGGCCTCACCCCACGCCTGCACTTTGCCACGGCAGGCAGCCCAGATGTAGGAAAGGCTCTGTGGAGTCAGAAGTGCCGAGACAGGCAGATGGCACCAGAGGGTTTGGGGGCCAGGGCGCAACTGGGCTAGCCCCTCCTCCCGGGAGTCGGGGAGGCCCGGCCTTCCTAGTGCCCAGGCCACGGCTCCGGGGAGAAACCCGCCATGGAGGGCATGCGGGAGGCCCTCTGCCTGAGGTGGCAGGTGTCACGCCAGGGCCACTGCAAGCCTGGCTCGGCTTGCCTGCTTTCTCCAAAGGAGGCTGGCCGACCAGCCGAACCTGGCACCTGGGCCAGGCCCCTTCCAAGGGGACGAGTTCCAGAGGATAGAGCCCTGGGGGCGGCTGCCAAGTCTCCTGGGGCGTGTGCTGGGCCCCCGTCAGAGGAGGAAGCAGCCTGGTAAACGGTGTGCCAGGCCTGAGATCTGGAGGCCTCCCACAGCCGGGTCCCTGTCCTGCCCAGGCCCCCCGAGGGAGGACGATGGTCGGGCAGTGGCGAGCGGGGTGGGGCTGGCGCCGAGCCTGCCCTTGGATGCCCCGGGGAAGGGCGCCAGGGGATGGGCTGCCCCTGGCCAGGTCTGAGGGACCGACCCAGCTCGGGGCTGTCGGGGGCAGAGAGAGAACCCCCCTCCGCCCTTTCCCTTCAGGTTCTTAGGGCTGGCCAAATCCTTCCCAAGACAGCTTGTCTGGAGAAAATCAGACCCAGCTGAAGAACATGTGTCCATGGGGGAAACCCGGGAAACTGTGTCTCCCCACACAATAGCAGAGATTCTCATCTTGCATCCTCTCCTGAGCTAATGACAAAGGTGGATGTCCCGGGTGGGTGGGCCTGTGGAATGGGAGAGGGGAGGAAGTCTATTGTCATGCAGAGGGACATGGAAAGACTTGTCTGAAGCTTATCCCTTGCACTGGGGTCAGGTCAGGAATGGACGGCACAGAGGTGAGCAGGAACCAACCGGCCTCTCTGTGGTGGGGTTGGCCCCGGGGCAGGCGTGGGGGTGATGGCTGGAAGTGGGATGGCGCGTGAGTTGGCACCAGCCAGCGGTGGAGGCAGAGACTCAGAGGTCAGGGATCTCTCTCTCTGTCTCTGTCTCTCTCTCTCTCCCTCAGGGAGCTGAGGAGAGTAAGGTGGCGCCCCCTGCCCACCTCGCCTACCTCTCCATGGGCCCTTCTTTCTCTGGCCGCTCCGGGAGCCCTGCGGGCTTGGGTTCAACCCCCCACACACCGCACAGGCCAAGGGAGCATGCGCGACCGCCGGGGCCTAGGGCTGGCCTCGGGGGGGGGGGGGGGTCCTCAGTGAAGGCCCCGCCCTCCCTCCAGGCTCTGACCCAGCTGCAGCTCTTCCATCGACGCCCTTCTGGACTCGGCTTCAGCTGTCTCCCTCCCCTCCCCCACTCCCACTCAGCTTGCAGGCCGCTTCCCTGCATTGAAAGCATTGCTCTGGCCCTGAGGGCCACAGACCTACTGGGCTTCAAGCTCAAGGCTCTGCCTGGGCCTGCTGCTTCGGCCAGGGGCTCATTTTTTCCTGGAAAGACAAAGCCATGGCCTCACCCCACGCCTGCACTTTGCCACGGCAGGCAGCCCAGATGTAGGAAAGGCTCTGTGGAGTCAGAAGTGCCGAGACAGGCAGATGGCACCAGAGGGTTTGGGGGCCAGGGCGCAACTGGGCTAGCCCCTCCTCCCGGGAGTCGGGGAGGCCCGGCCTTCCTAGTGCCCAGGCCACGGCTCCGGGGAGAAACCCGCCATGGAGGGCACGCGGGAGGCCCTCTGCCTGAGGTGGCAGGTGTCACGCCAGGGCCACTGCAAGCCTGGCTCGGCTTGCCTGCTTTCTCCAAAGGAGGCTGGCCGACCAGCCGAACCTGGCACCTGGGCCAGGCCCCTTCCAAGGGGACGAGTTCCAGAGGATAGAGCCCTGGGGGCGGCTGCCAAGTCTCCTGGGGCGTGTGCTGGGCCCCCGTCAGAGGAGGAAGCAGCCTGGTAAACGGTGTGCCAGGCCTGAGATCTGGAGGCCTCCCACAGCCGGGTCCCTGTCCTGCCCAGGCCCCCCGAGGGAGGACGATGGTCGGGCAGTGGCGAGCGGGGTGGGGCTGGCACCGAGCCTGCCCTTGGATGCCCCGGGGAAGGGCGCCGGGGGATGGGCTGCCCCTGGCCAGGTCTGAGGGACCGACTCAGCTCGGGGCTGTCGGGGGCAGAGAGAGAACCCCCCTCCGCCCTTTCCCTTCAGGTTCTTAGGGCTGGCCAAATCCTTCCCAAGACAGCTTGTCTGGAGAAAATCAGACCCAGCTGAAGAACATGTGTCCATGGGGGAAACCCGGGAAACTGAGTCTCCCCACACAATAGCAGAGATTCTCATCTTGCATCCTCTCCTGAGCTAATGACAAAGGTGGATGTCCCGGGTGGGCCTGTGGAATGGGAGAGGGGAGGAAGTCTATTGTCATGCAGAGGGACATGGAAAGACTTGTCTGAAGTTTATCCCCTGCACTGGGGTCAGGTCGGGAAGGGACGGCACAGAGGTGAGCAGGAACCAACCGGCCTCTCTGTGGTGGGGCTGGCCCCGGGGCAGGCGTGGGGGTGATGGCTGGAAGTGGGATGGCGCGTGAGTTGGCACCAGCCAGCGGTGGAGGCAGAGACTCAGAGGTCAGGGATCTCTCTCTCTGTCTCTGTCTCTCTCTCTCTCCCTCAGGGAGCTGAGGAGAGTAAGGTGGCGCCCCCTGCCCACCTCGCCTACCTCTCCATGGGCCCTTCTTTCTCTGGCCGCTCCGGGAGCCCTGCGGGCTTGGGTTCAACCCCCCACACACCGCACAGGCCAAGGGCGCATGCGCGACCGCCGGGGCCTAGGGCTGGCCTCGGGGGGGGGGGGGTCCTCAGTGAAGGCCCCGCCCTCCCTCCAGGCTCTGACCCAGCTGCAGCTCTTCCATCGCTGCCCTTCTGGACTCGGCTTCAGCTGTCTCCCTCCCCTCCCCCACTCCCACTCAGCTTGCAGGCCGCTTCCCTGCATTTAAAGCATTGCTCTGGCCCTGAGGGCCACAGACCTACTGGGCTTCAAGCTCAAGGCTCTGCCTGGGCATGCTGCTTCGGCCAGGGGCTCATTTTTTCCTGGAAAGACAAAGCCATGGCCTCACCCCACGCCTGCACTTTGCCACGGCAGGCAGCCCAGATGTAGGAAAGGCTCTGTGGAGTCAGAAGTGCCGAGACAGGCAGATGGCACCAGAGGGTTTGGGGGCCTGGGCGCAACTGGGCTAGCCCCTCCTCCCGGGAGTCGGGGAGGCCCGGCCTTCCTAGTGCCAAGGCCACGGCTCCGGGGAGAAACCAGCCATGGAGGGCACGCGGGAGGCCCTCTGCCTGAGGTGGCAGGTGTCACGCCAGGGCCACTGCAAGCCTGGCTCGGCTTGCCTGCTTTCTCCAAAGGAGGCTGGCCGACCAGCCGAACCTGGCACCTGGGCCAGGCCCTTCCAAGGGGACGAGTTCCAGAGGATAGAGCCCTGGGGGCGGCTGCCAAGTCTCCTGGGGCGTGTGCTGGGCCCCCGTCAGAGGAGGAAGCAGCCTGGTAAACGGTGTGCCAGGCCTGAGATCTGGAGGCCTCCCACAGCCGGGTCCCTGTCCTGCCCAGGCCCCCCGAGGGAGGACGATGGTCGGGCAGTGGCGAGCGGGGTGGGGCTGGCACCGAGCCTGCCCTTGGATGCCCCGGGGAAGGGCGCCGGGGGATGGGCTGCCCCTGGCCAGGTCTGAGGGACCGACCCAGCTCGGGGCTGTCGGGGGCAGAGAGAGAACCCCCCTCCGCCCTTTCCCTTCAGGTTCTTAGGGCTGGCCAAATCCTTCCCAAGACAGCTTGTCTGGAGAAAATCAGACCCAGCTGAAGAACATGTGTCCATGGGGGAAACCCGGGAAACTGAGTCTCCCCACACAATAGCAGAGATTCTCATCTTGCATCCTCTCCTGAGCTAATGACAAAGGTGGATGTCCCGGGTGGGCCTGTGGAATGGGAGAGGGGAGGAAGTCTATTGTCATGCAGAGGGACATGGAAAGACTTGTCTGAAGTTTATCCCCTGCACTGGGGTCAGGTCGGGAAGGGACGGCACAGAGGTGAGCAGGAACCAACCGGCCTCTCTGTGGTGGGGCTGGCCCCGGGGCAGGCGTGGGGGTGATGGCTGGAAGTGGGATGGCGCGTGAGTTGGCACCAGCCAGCGGTGGAGGCAGAGACTCAGAGGTCAGGGATCTCTCTCTCTGTCTCTGTCTCTCTCTCTCTCCCTCAGGGAGCTGAGGAGAGTAAGGTGGCGCCCCCTGCCCACCTCGCCTACCTCTCCATGGGCCCTTCTTTCTCTGGCCGCTCCGGGAGCCCTGCGGGCTTGGGTTCAACCCCCCACACACCGCACAGGCCAAGGGCGCATGCGCGACCGCCGGGGCCTAGGGCTGGCCCCGGGGGGGGGGGGGTCCTCAGTGAAGGCCCCGCCCTCCCTCCAGGCTCTGACCCAGCTGCAGCTCTTCCATCGCTGCCCTTCTGGACTCGGCTTCAGCTGTCTCCCTCCCCTCCCCCACTCCCACTCAGCTTGCAGGCCGCTTCCCTGCATTGAAAGCATTGCTCTGGCCCTGAGGGCCACAGACCTACTGGGCTTCAAGCTCAAGGCTCTGCCTGGGCCTGCTGCTTCGGCCAGGGGCTCATTTTTTCCTGGAAAGACAAAGCCATGGCCTCACCCCACGCCTGCACTTTGCCACGGCAGGCAGCCCAGATGTAGGAAAGGCTCTGTGGAGTCAGAAGTGCCGAGACAGGCAGATGGCACCAGAGGGTTTGGGGGCCTGGGCGCAACTGGGCTAGCCCCTCCTCCCGGGAGTCGGGGAGGCCCGGCCTTCCTAGTGCCAAGGCCACGGCTCCGGGGAGAAACCAGCCATGGAGGGCACGCGGGAGGCCCTCTGCCTGAGGTGGCAGGTGTCACGCCAGGGCCACTGCAAGCCTGACTCGGCTTGCCTGCTTTCTCCAAAGGAGGCTGGCCGACCAGCCGAACCTGGCACCTGGGCCAGGCCCCTTCCAAGGGGACGAGTTCCAGAGGATAGAGCCCTGGGGGCGGCTGCCAAGTCTCCTGGGGCGTGTGCTGGGCCCCCGTCAGAGGAGGAAGCAGCCTGGTAAACGGTGTGCCAGGCCTGAGATCTGGAGGCCTCCCACAGCCGGGTCCCTGTCCTGCCCAGGCCCCCCGAGGGAGGACGATGGTCGGGCAGTGGCGAGCGGGGTGGGGCTGGCGCCGAGCCTGCCCTTGGATGCCCCGGGGAAGGGCGCCGGGGGATGGGCTGCCCCTGGCCAGGTCTGAGGGACCGACACAGCTCGGGGCTGTCGGGGGCAGAGAGAGAACCCCCCTCCGCCCTTTCCCTTCAGGTTCTTAGGGCTGGCCAAATCCTTCCCAAGACAGCTTGTCTGGAGAAAATCAGACCCAGCTGAAGAACATGTGTCCATGGGGGAAACCCGGGAAACTGAGTCTCCCCACACAATAGCAGAGATTCTCATCTTGCATCCTCTCCTGAGCTAATGACAAAGGTGGATGTCCCGGGTGGGTGGGCCTGTGGAATGGGAGAGGGGAGGAAGTCTATTGTCATGCAGAGGGACATGGAAAGACTTGTCTGAAGCTTATCCCCTGCACTGGGGTCAGGTCGGGAAGGGACGGCACAGAGGTGAGGAGGAACCAACCGGCCTCTCTGTGGTGGGGCTGGCCCCGGGGCAGGCGTGGGGGTGATGGCTGGAAGTGGGATGGCGCGTGAGTTGGCACCAGCCAGCGGTGGAGGCAGAGACTCAGAGGTCAGGGATCTCTCTCTCTGTCTCTGTCTCTCTCTCTCTCCCTCAGGGAGCTGAGGAGAGTAATGTGGCGCCCCCTGCCCACCTCGCCTACCTCTCCATGGGCCCTTCTTTCTCTGGCCGCTCCGGGAGCCCTGCGGGCTTGTGTTCAACCCCCCACACACCGCACAGGCCAAGGGCGCATGCGCGACCGCCGGGGCCTAGGGCTGGCCTCGGGGGGGGGTGGGGGTCCTCAGTGAAGGCCCCGCCCTCCCTCCAGGCTCTGACCCAGCTGCAGCTCTTCCATCGCCGCCCTTCTGGACTCGGCTTCAGCTGTCTCCCTCCCCTCCCCCACTCCCACTCAGCTTGCAGGCCGCTTCCCTGCATTGAAAGCATTGCTCTGGCCCTGAGGGCCACAGACCTACTGGGCTTCAAGCTCAAGGCTCTGCCTGGGCCTGCTGCTTCGGCCAGGGGCTCATTTTTTCCTGGAAAGACAAAGCCATGGCCTCACCCCACGCCTGCACTTTGCCACGGCAGGCAGCCCAGATGTAGGAAAGGCTCTGTGGAGTCAGAAGTGCCGAGACAGGCAGATGGCACCAGAGGGTTTGGGGGCCAGGGCGCAACTGGGCTAGCCCCTCCTCCCGGGAGTCGGGGAGGCCCGGCCTTCCTAGTGCCAAGGCCACGGCTCCGGGGAGAAACCAGCCATGGAGGGCACGCGGGAGGCCCTCTGCCTGAGGTGGCAGGTGTCACGCCAGGGCCACTGCAAGCCTGGCTCGGCTTGCCTGCTTTCTCCAAAGGAGGCTGGCCGACCAGCCGAACCTGGCACCTGGGCCAGGCCCCTTCCAAGGGGACGAGTTCCAGAGGCTAGAGCCCTGGGGGCGGCTGCCAAGTCTCCTGGGGCGTGTGCTGGGCCCCCGTCAGAGGAGGAAGCAGCCTGGTAAACGGTGTGCCAGGCCTGAGATCTGGAGGCCTCCCACAGCCGGGTCCCTGTCCTGCCCAGGCCCCCCGAGGGAGGACGATGGTCGGGCAGTGGCGAGCGGGGTGGGGCTGGCGCCGAGCCTGCCCTTGGATGCCCCGGGGAAGGGCGCCGGGGGATGGGCTGCCCCTGGCCAGGTCTGAGGGACCGACCCAGCTCGGGGCTGTCGGGGGCAGAGAGAGAACCCCCCTCCGCCCTTTCCCTTCAGGTTCTTAGGGCTGGCCAAATCCTTCCCAAGACAGCTTGTCTGGAGAAAATCAGACCCAGCTGAAGAACATGTGTCCATGGGGGAAACCCGGGAAACTGAGTCTCCCCACACAATAGCAGAGATTCTCATCTTGCATCCTCTCCTGAGCTAATGACAAAGGTGGATGTCCCGGGTGGGTGGGCCTGTGGAATGGGAGAGGGGAGGAAGTCTATTGTCATGCAGAGGGACATGGAAAGACTTGTCTGAAGCTTATCCCCTGCACTGGGGTCAGGTCGGGAAGGGACGGCACAGAGGTGAGGAGGAACCAACCGGCCTCTCTGTGGTGGGGCTGGCCCCGGGGCAGGCGTGGGGGTGATGGCTGGAAGTGGGATGGCGCGTGAGTTGGCACCAGCCAGCGGTGGAGGCAGAGACTCAGAGGTCAGGGATCTCTCTCTCTGTCTCTGTCTCTCTCTCTCTCCCTCAGGGAGCTGAGGAGAGTAATGTGGCGCCCCCTGCCCACCTCGCCTACCTCTCCATGGGCCCTTCTTTCTCTGGCCGCTCCGGGAGCCCTGCGGGCTTGTGTTCAACCCCCCACACACCGCACAGGCCAAGGGCACATGCGCGACCGCCGGGGCCTAGGGCTGGCCTCGGGGGGGGGTGGGGGTCCTCAGTGAAGGCCCCGCCCTCCCTCCAGGCTCTGACCCAGCTGCAGCTCTTCCATCGCCGCCCTTCTGGACTCGGCTTCAGCTGTCTCCCTCCCCTCCCCCACTCCCACTCAGCTTGCAGGCCGCTTCCCTGCATTGAAAGCATTGCTCTGGCCCTGAGGGCCACAGACCTACTGGGCTTCAAGCTCAAGGCTCTGCCTGGGCCTGCTGCTTCGGCCAGGGGCTCATTTTTTCCTGGAAAGACAAAGCCATGGCCTCACCCCACGCCTGCACTTTGCCACGGCAGGCAGCCCAGATGTAGGAAAGGCTCTGTGGAGTCAGAAGTGCCGAGACAGGCAGATGGCACCAGAGGGTTTGGGGGCCTGGGCGCAACTGGGCTAGCCCCTCCTCCCGGGAGTCGGGGAGGCCCGGCCTTCCTAGTGCCAAGGCCACGGCTCCGGGGAGAAACCCGCCATGGAGGGCACGCGGGAGGCCCTCTGCCTGAGGTGGCAGGTGTCACGCCAGGGCCACTGCAAGCCTGACTCGGCTTGCCTGCTTTCTCCAAAGGAGGCTGGCCGACCAGCCGAACCTGGCACCTGGGCCAGGCCCCTTCCAAGGGGACGAGTTCCAGAGGATAGAGCCCTGGGGGCGGCTGCCAAGTCTCCTGGGGCGTGTGCTGGGCCCCCGTCAGAGGAGGAAGCAGCCTGGTAAACGGTGTGCCAGGCCTGAGATCTGGAGGCCTCCCACAGCCGGGTCCCTGTCCTGCCCAGGCCCCCCGAGGGAGGACGATGGTCGGGCAGTGGCGAGCGGGGTGGGGCTGGCGCCGAGCCTGCCCTTGGATGCCCCGGGGAAGGGCGCCGGGGGATGGGCTGCCCCTGGCCAGGTCTGAGGGACCGACCCAGCTCGGGGCTGTCGGGGGCAGAGAGAGAACCCCCCTCCGCCCTTTCCCTTCAGGTTCTTAGGGCTGGCCAAATCCTTCCCAAGACAGCTTGTCTGGAGAAAATCAGACCCAGCTGAAGAACATGTGTCCATGGGGGAAACCCGGGAAACTGAGTCTCCCCACACAATAGCAGAGATTCTCATCTTGCATCCTCTCCTGAGCTAATGACAAAGGTGGATGTCCCGGGTGGGTGGGCCTGTGGAATGGGAGAGGGGAGGAAGTCTATTGTCATGCAGAGGGACATGGAAAGACTTGTCTGAAGCTTATCCCCTGCACTGGGGTCAGGTCGGGAAGGGACGGCACAGAGGTGAGGAGGAACCAACCGGCCTCTCTGTGGTGGGGCTGGCCCCGGGGCAGGCGTGGGGGTGATGGCTGGAAGTGGGATGGCGCGTGAGTTGGCACCAGCCAGCGGTGGAGGCAGAGACTCAGAGGTCAGGGATCTCTCTCTCTGTCTCTGTCTCTCTCTCTCTCCCTCAGGGAGCTGAGGAGAGTAATGTGGCGCCCCCTGCCCACCTCGCCTACCTCTCCATGGGCCCTTCTTTCTCTGGCCGCTCCGGGAGCCCTGCGGGCTTGTGTTCAACCCCCCACACACCGCACAGGCCAAGGGCGCATGCGCGACCGCCGGGGCCTAGGGCTGGCCTCGGGGGGGGGGTGGGGGTCCTCAGTGAAGGCCCCGCCCTCCCTCCAGGCTCTGACCCAGCTGCAGCTCTTCCATCGCCGCCCTTCTGGACTCGGCTTCAGCTGTCTCCCTCCCCTCCCCCACTCCCACTCAGCTTGCAGGCCGCTTCCCTGCATTGAAAGCATTGCTCTGGCCCTGAGGGCCACAGACCTACTGGGCTTCAAGCTCAAGGCTCTGCCTGGGCCTGCTGCTTCGGCCAGGGGCTCATTTTTTCCTGGAAAGACAAAGCCATGGCCTCACCCCACGCCTGCACTTTGCCACGGCAGGCAGCCCAGATGTAGGAAAGGCTCTGTGGAGTCAGAAGTGCCGAGACAGGCAGATGGCACCAGAGGGTTTGGGGGCCTGGGCGCAACTGGGCTAGCCCCTCCTCCCGGGAGTCGGGGAGGCCCGGCCTTCCTAGTGCCAAGGCCACGGCTCCGGGGAGAAACCAGCCATGGAGGGCACGCGGGAGGCCCTCTGCCTGAGGTGGCAGGTGTCACGCCAGGGCCACTGCAAGCCTGGCTCGGCTTGCCTGCTTTCTCCAAAGGAGGCTGGCCGACCAGCCGAACCTGGCACCTGGGCCAGGCCCCTTCCAAGGGGACGAGTTCCAGAGGCTAGAGCCCTGGGGGCGGCTGCCAAGTCTCCTGGGGCGTGTGCTGGGCCCCCGTCAGAGGAGGAAGCAGCCTGGTAAACGGTGTGCCAGGCCTGAGATCTGGAGGCCTCCCACAGCCGGGTCCCTGTCCTGCCCAGGCCCCCCGAGGGAGGACGATGGTCGGGCAGTGGCGAGCGGGGTGGGGCTGGCGCCGAGCCTGCCCTTGGATGCCCCGGGGAAGGGCGCCGGGGGATGGGCTGCCCCTGGCCAGGTCTGAGGGACCGACCCAGCTCGGGGCTGTCGGGGGCAGAGAGAGAACCCCCCTCCGCCCTTTCCCTTCAGGTTCTTAGGGCTGGCCAAATCCTTCCCAAGACAGCTTGTCTGGAGAAAATCAGACCCAGCTGAAGAACATGTGTCCATGGGGGAAACCCGGGAAACTGAGTCTCCCCACACAATAGCAGAGATTCTCATCTTGCATCCTCTCCTGAGCTAATGACAAAGGTGGATGTCCCGGGTGGGTGGGCCTGTGGAATGGGAGAGGGGAGGAAGTCTATTGTCATGCAGAGGGACATGGAAAGACTTGTCTGAAGCTTATCCCCTGCACTGGGGTCAGGTCGGGAAGGGACGGCACAGAGGTGAGGAGGAACCAACCGGCCTCTCTGTGGTGGGGCTGGCCCCGGGGCAGGCGTGGGGGTGATGGCTGGAAGTGGGATGGCGCGTGAGTTGGCACCAGCCAGCGGTGGAGGCAGAGACTCAGAGGTCAGGGATCTCTCTCTCTGTCTCTGTCTCTCTCTCTCTCCCTCAGGGAGCTGAGGAGAGTAATGTGGCGCCCCCTGCCCACCTCGCCTACCTCTCCATGGGCCCTTCTTTCTCTGGCCGCTCCGGGAGCCCTGCGGGCTTGTGTTCAACCCCCCACACACCGCACAGGCCAAGGGCGCATGCGCGACCGCCGGGGCCTAGGGCTGGCCTCGGGGGGGGGTGGGGGTCCTCAGTGAAGGCCCCGCCCTCCCTCCAGGCTCTGACCCAGCTGCAGCTCTTCCATCGCCGCCCTTCTGGACTCGGCTTCAGCTGTCTCCCTCCCCTCCCCCACTCCCACTCAGCTTGCAGGCCGCTTCCCTGCATTGAAAGCATTGCTCTGGCCCTGAGGGCCACAGACCTACTGGGCTTCAAGCTCAAGGCTCTGCCTGGGCCTGCTGCTTCGGCCAGGGGCTCATTTTTTCCTGGAAAGACAAAGCCATGGCCTCACCCCACGCCTGCACTTTGCCACGGCAGGCAGCCCAGATGTAGGAAAGGCTCTGTGGAGTCAGAAGTGCCGAGACAGGCAGATGGCACCAGAGGGTTTGGGGGCCAGGGCGCAACTGGGCTAGCCCCTCCTCCCGGGAGTCGGGGAGGCCCGGCCTTCCTAGTGCCCAGGCCACGGCTCCGGGGAGAAACCCGCCATGGAGGGCACGCGGGAGGCCCTCTGCCTGAGGTGGCAGGTGTCACGCCAGGGCCACTGCAAGCCTGACTCGGCTTGCCTGCTTTCTCCAAAGGAGGCTGGCCGACCAGCCGAACCTGGCACCTGGGCCAGGCCCCTTCCAAGGGGACGAGTTCCAGAGGATAGAGCCCTGGGGGCGGCTGCCAAGTCTCCTGGGGCGTGTGCTGGGCCCCCGTCAGAGGAGGAAGCAGCCTGGTAAACGGTGTGCCAGGCCTGAGATCTGGAGGCCTCCCACAGCCGGGTCCCTGTCCTGCCCAGGCCCCCCGAGGGAGGACGATGGTCGGGCAGTGGCGAGCGGGGTGGGGCTGGCGCCGAGCCTGCCCTTGGATGCCCCGGGGAAGGGCGCCGGGGGATGGGCTGCCCCTGGCCAGGTCTGAGGGACCGACACAGCTCGGGGCTGTCGGGGGCAGAGAGAGAACCCCCCTCCGCCCTTTCACTTCAGGTTCTTAGGGCTGGCCAAATCCTTCCCAAGACAGCTTGTCTGGAGAAAATCAGACCCAGCTGAAGAACATGTGTCCATGGGGGAAACCCGGGAAACTGAGTCTCCCCACACAATAGCAGAGATTCTCATCTTGCATCCTCTCCTGAGCTAATGACAAAGGTGGATGTCCCGGGTGGGTGGGCCTGTGGAATGGGAGAGGGGAGGAAGTCTATTGTCATGCAGAGGGACATGGAAAGACTTGTCTGAAGCTTATCCCCTGCACTGGGGTCAGGTCGGGAAGGGACGGCACAGAGGTGAGGAGGAACCAACCGGCCTCTCTGTGGTGGGGCTGGCCCCGGGGCAGGCGTGGGGGTGATGGCTGGAAGTGGGATGGCGCGTGAGTTGGCACCAGCCAGCGGTGGAGGCAGAGACTCAGAGGTCAGGGATCTCTCTCTCTGTCTCTGTCTCTCTCTCTCTCCCTCAGGGAGCTGAGGAGAGTAATGTGGCGCCCCCTGCCCACCTCGCCTACCTCTCCATGGGCCCTTCTTTCTCTGGCCGCTCCGGGAGCCCTGCGGGCTTGTGTTCAACCCCCCACACACCGCACAGGCCAAGGGCGCATGCGCGACCGCCGGGGCCTAGGGCTGGCCTCGGGGGGGGGGTGGGGGTCCTCAGTGAAGGCCCCGCCCTCCCTCCAGGCTCTGACCCAGCTGCAGCTCTTCCATCGCCGCCCTTCTGGACTCGGCTTCAGCTGTCTCCCTCCCCTCCCCCACTCCCACTCAGCTTGCAGGCCGCTTCCCTGCATTGAAAGCATTGCTCTGGCCCTGAGGGCCACAGACCTACTGGGCTTCAAGCTCAAGGCTCTGCCTGGGCCTGCTGCTTCGGCCAGGGGCTCATTTTTTCCTGGAAAGACAAAGCCATGGCCTCACCCCACGCCTGCACTTTGCCACGGCAGGCAGCCCAGATGTAGGAAAGGCTCTGTGGAGTCAGAAGTGCCGAGACAGGCAGATGGCACCAGAGGGTTTGGGGGCCTGGGCGCAACTGGGCTAGCCCCTCCTCCCGGGAGTCGGGGAGGCCCGGCCTTCCTAGTGCCAAGGCCACGGCTCCGGGGAGAAACCAGCCATGGAGGGCACGCGGGAGGCCCTCTGCCTGAGGTGGCAGGTGTCACGCCAGGGCCACTGCAAGCCTGGCTCGGCTTGCCTGCTTTCTCCAAAGGAGGCTGGCCGACCAGCCGAACCTGGCACCTGGGCCAGGCCCCTTCCAAGGGGACGAGTTCCAGAGGCTAGAGCCCTGGGGGCGGCTGCCAAGTCTCCTGGGGCGTGTGCTGGGCCCCCGTCAGAGGAGGAAGCAGCCTGGTAAACGGTGTGCCAGGCCTGAGATCTGGAGGCCTCCCACAGCCGGGTCCCTGTCCTGCCCAGGCCCCCCGAGGGAGGACGATGGTCGGGCAGTGGCGAGCGGGGTGGGGCTGGCGCCGAGCCTGCCCTTGGATGCCCCGGGGAAGGGCGCCGGGGGATGGGCTGCCCCTGGCCAGGTCTGAGGGACCGACCCAGCTCGGGGCTGTCGGGGGCAGAGAGAGAACCCCCCTCCGCCCTTTCCCTTCAGGTTCTTAGGGCTGGCCAAATCCTTCCCAAGACAGCTTGTCTGGAGAAAATCAGACCCAGCTGAAGAACATGTGTCCATGGGGGAAACCCGGGAAACTGAGTCTCCCCACACAATAGCAGAGATTCTCATCTTGCATCCTCTCCTGAGCTAATGACAAAGGTGGATGTCCCGGGTGGGTGGGCCTGTGGAATGGGAGAGGGGAGGAAGTCTATTGTCATGCAGAGGGACATGGAAAGACTTGTCTGAAGCTTATCCCCTGCACTGGGGTCAGGTCGGGAAGGGACGGCACAGAGGTGAGGAGGAACCAACCGGCCTCTCTGTGGTGGGGCTGGCCCCGGGGCAGGCGTGGGGGTGATGGCTGGAAGTGGGATGGCGCGTGAGTTGGCACCAGCCAGCGGTGGAGGCAGAGACTCAGAGGTCAGGGATCTCTCTCTCTGTCTCTGTCTCTCTCTCTCTCCCTCAGGGAGCTGAGGAGAGTAATGTGGCGCCCCCTGCCCACCTCGCCTACCTCTCCATGGGCCCTTCTTTCTCTGGCCGCTCCGGGAGCCCTGCGGGCTTGTGTTCAACCCCCCACACACCGCACAGGCCAAGGGCGCATGCGCGACCGCCGGGGCCTAGGGCTGGCCTCGGGGGGGGGTGGGGGTCCTCAGTGAAGGCCCCGCCCTCCCTCCAGGCTCTGACCCAGCTGCAGCTCTTCCATCGCCGCCCTTCTGGACTCGGCTTCAGCTGTCTCCCTCCCCTCCCCCACTCCCACTCAGCTTGCAGGCCGCTTCCCTGCATTGAAAGCATTGCTCTGGCCCTGAGGGCCACAGACCTACTGGGCTTCAAGCTCAAGGCTCTGCCTGGGCCTGCTGCTTCGGCCAGGGGCTCATTTTTTCCTGGAAAGACAAAGCCATGGCCTCACCCCACGCCTGCACTTTGCCACGGCAGGCAGCCCAGATGTAGGAAAGGCTCTGTGGAGTCAGAAGTGCCGAGACAGGCAGATGGCACCAGAGGGTTTGGGGGCCAGGGCGCAACTGGGCTAGCCCCTCCTCCCGGGAGTCGGGGAGGCCCGGCCTTCCTAGTGCCCAGGCCACGGCTCCGGGGAGAAACCCGCCATGGAGGGCACGCGGGAGGCCCTCTGCCTGAGGTGGCAGGTGTCAAGCCAGGGCCACTGCAAGCCTGGCTCGGCTTGCCTGCTTTCTCCAAAGGAGGCTGGCCGACCAGCCGAACCTGGCACCTGGGCCAGGCCCCTTCCAAGGGGCCGAGTTCCAGAGGATAGAGCCCTGGGGGCGGCTGCCAAGTCTCCTGGGGCGTGTGCTGGGCCCCCGTCAGAGGAGGAAGCAGCCTGGTAAACGGTGTGCCAGGCCTGAGATCTGGAGGCCTCCCACAGCCGGGTCCCTGTCCTGCCCAGGCCCCCCGAGGGAGGACGATTGTCGGGCAGTGGCGAGCGGGGTGGGGCTGGCACCGAGCCTGCCCTTGGATGCCCCGGGGAAGGGCGCCGGGGGATGGGCTGCCCCTGGCCAGGTCTGAGGGACCGACCCAGCTCGGGGCTGTCGGGGGCAGAGAGAGAACCCCCCTCCGCCCTTTCCCTTCAGGTTCTTAGGGCTGGCCAAATCCTTCCCAAGACAGCTTGTCTGGAGATAATCAGACCCAGCTGAAGAACATGTGTCCATGGGGGAAACCCGGGAAACTGAGTCTCCCCACACAATAGCAGAGATTCTCATCTTGCATCCTCTCCTGAGCTAATGACAAAGGTGGATGTCCCGGGTGGGCCTGTGGAATGGGAGAGGGGAGGAAGTCTATTGTCATGCAGAGGGACATGGAAAGACTTGTCTGAAGTTTATCCCCTGCACTGGGGTCAGGTCGGGAAGGGACGGCACAGAGGTGAGCAGGAACCAACCGGCCTCTCTGTGGTGGGGCTGGCCCCGGGGCAGGCGTGGGGGTGATGGCTGGAAGTGGGATGGCGCGTGAGTTGGCACCAGCCAGCGGTGGAGGCAGAGACTCAGAGGTCAGGGATCTCTCTCTCTGTCTCTGTCTCTCTCTCTCTCCCTCAGGGAGCTGAGGAGAGTAAGGTGGCGCCCCCTGCCCACCTCGCCTACCTCTCCATGGGCCCTTCTTTCTCTGGCCGCTCCGGGAGCCCTGCGGGCTTGGGTTCAACCCCCCACACACCGCACAGGCCAAGGGCGCATGCGCGACCGCCGGGGCCTAGGGCTGGCGTCGGGGGGGGGGGTCCTCAGTGAAGGCCCCGCCCTCCCTCCAGGCTCTGACCCAGCTGCAGCTCTTCCATCGCCGCCCTTCTGGACTCGGCTTCAGCTGTCTCCCTCCCCTCCCCCACTCCCACTCAGCTTGCAGGCCGCTTCCCTGCATTGAAAGCATGGCTCTGGCCCTGAGGGCCACAGACCTACTGGGCTTCAAGCTCAAGGCTCTGCCTGGGCCTGCTGCTTCGGCCAGGGGCTCATTTTTTCCTGGAAAGACAAAGCCATGGCCTCACCCCACGCCTGCACTTTGCCACGGCAGGCAGCCCAGATGTAGGAAAGGCTCTGTGGAGTCAGAAGTGCCGAGACAGGCAGATGGCACCAGAGGGTTTGGGGGCCAGGGCGCAAGTTGTCTAGCCCCTCCTCCCGGGAGTCGGGGAGGCCCGGCCTTCCTAGTGCCCAGGCCACGGCTCCGGGGAGAAACCCGCCATGGAGGGCACGCGGGAGGCCCTCTGCCTGAGGTGGCAGGTGTCACGCCAGGGCCACTGCAAGCCTGGCTCGGCTTGCCTGCTTTCTCCAAAGGAGGCTGGCCGACCAGCCGAACCTGGCACCTGGGCCAGGCCCATTCCAAGGGGACGAGTTCCAGAGGATAGAGCCCTGGGGGCGGCTGCCAAGTCTCCTGGGGCGTGTGCTGGGCCCCCGTCAGAGGAGGAAGCAGCCTGGTAAACGGTGTGCCAGGCCTGAGATCTGGAGGCCTCCCACAGCCGGGTCCCTGTCCTGCCCAGGCCCCCCGAGGGAGGACGATGGTCGGGCAGTGGCGAGCGGGGTGGGGCTGGCACCGAGCCTGCCCTTGGATGCCCCTGGGAAGGGCGCCGGGGGATGGGCTGCCCCTGGCCAGGTCTGAGGGACCGACCCAGCTCGGGGCTGTCGGGGGCAGAGAGAGAACCCCCCTCCGCCCGTTCCCTTCAGGTTCTTAGGGCTGGCCAAATCCTTCCCAAGACAGCTTGTCTGGAGAAAATCAGACCCAGCTGAAGAACATGTGTCCATGGGGGAAACCCGGGAAACTGAGTCTCCCCACACAATAGCAGAGATTCTCATCTTGCATCCTCTCCTGAGCTAATGACAAAGGTGGATGTCCAGGGTGGGCCTGTGGAATGGGAGAGGGGAGGAAGTCTATTGTCATGCAGAGGGACATGGAAAGACTTGTGTGAAGCTTATCCCCTGCACTGGGGTCAGGTCGGGAAGGGACGGCACAGAGGTGAGCAGGAACCAACCGGTCTCTCTGTGGTGGGGCTGGCCCCGGGGCAGGCGTGGGGTTGATGGCTGTAAGTGGGATGGCGCGTGAGTTGGCACCAGCCAGCGCTGGAGGCAGAGACTCAGAAGTCAGGGATCTCTCTCTCTGTCTCTGTCTCTCTCTCTCTCCCTCAGGGAGCTGAGGAGAGTAATGTGGCGCCCCCTGCCCACCTCGCCTACCTCTCCATGGGCCCTTCTTTCTCTGGCCGCTCCGGGAGCCCTGCGGTCTTGGGTTCAACCCCCCACACACCGCACAGGCCAAGGGCGCATGCGCGACCGCCGGGGCCTAGGGCTGGCCTCGGGGGGGGGGGGGTCCTCAGTGAAGGCCCCGCCCTCCCTCCAGGCTCTGACCCAGCTGCAGCTCTTCCATCGCCGCCCTTCTGGACTCGGCTTCAGCTGTCTCCCTCCCCTCCCCCACTCCCACTCAGCTTGCAGGCCGCTTCCCTGCCTTGAAAGCATTGCTCTGGCCCTGAGGGCCACAGACCTACTGGGCTTCAAGCTCAAGGCTCTGCCTGGGCCTGCTGCTTCGGCCAGGGGCTCATTTTTTCCTGGAAAGACAAAGCCATGGCCTCACTCCATGCCTGCACTTTGCCACGGCAGGCAGCCCAGATGTAGGAAAGGCTCTGTGGGGTCAGAAGTGCCGAGACAGGCAGATGGCACCAGAGGGTTTGGGGGCCAGGGCGCAACTGGGCTAGCCCCTCCTCCCGGGAGTCGGGGAGGCCCGGCCTTCCTAGTGCCCAGGCCACGGCTCCGGGGAGAAACCCGCCATGGAGGGCACGCGGGAGGCCCTCTGCCTGAGGTGGCAGGTGTCACGCCAGGGCCACTGCAAGCCTGGCTCGGCTTGCCTGCTTTCTCCAAAGGAGGCTGGCCGACCAGCCGAACCTGGCACCTGGGCCAGGCCCCTTCCAAGGGGACGAGTTCCAGAGGCTAGAGCCCTGGGGGCGGCTGCCAAGTCTCCTGGGGCGTGTGCTGGGCCCCCGTCAGAGGAGGAAGCAGCCTGGTAAACGGTGTGCCAGGCCTGAGATCTGGAGGCCTCCCACAGCCGGGTCCCTGTCCTGCCCAGGCCCCCCGAGGGAGGACGATGGTCGGGCAGTGGCGAGCGGGGTGGGGCTGGCGCCGAGCCTGCCCTTGGATGCCCCGGGGAAGGGCGCCGGGGGATGGGCTGCCCCTGGCCAGGTCTGAGGGACCGACCCAGCTCGGGGCTGTCGGGGGCAGAGAGAGAACCCCCCTCCGCCCTTTCCCTTCAGGTTCTTAGGGCTGGCCAAATCCTTCCCAAGACAGCTTGTCTGGAGAAAATCAGACCCAGCTGAAGAACATGTGTCCATGGGGGAAACCCGGGAAACTGAGTCTCCCCACACAATAGCAGAGATTCTCATCTTGCATCCTCTCCTGAGCTAATGACAAAGGTGGATGTCCCGGGTGGGTGGGCCTGTGGAATGGGAGAGGGGAGGAAGTCTATTGTCATGCAGAGGGACATGGAAAGACTTGTCTGAAGCTTATCCCCTGCACTGGGGTCAGGTCGGGAAGGGAAGGCACAGAGGTGAGCAGGAACCAACCGGCCTCTCTGTGGTGGGGCTGGCCCCGGGGCAGGCGTGGGGGGTGATGGCTGGAAGTGGGATGGCGCGTGAGTTGGCACCAGCCAGCGGTGGAGGCAGAGACTCAGAGGTCAGGGATCTCTCTCTCTGTCTCTGTCTCTCTCTCTCTCCCTCAGGGAGCTGAGGAGAGTAAGGTGGCGCCCCCTGCCCACCTCGCCTACCTCTCCATGGGCCCTTCTTTCTCTGGCCGCTCCGGGAGCCCTGCGGGCTTGGGTTCAACCCCCCACACACCGCACAGGCCAAGGGCGCATGCGCGACCGCCGGGGCCTAGGGCTGGCCTCGGGGGGGGGGGGGGTCCTCAGTGAAGGCCCCGCCCTCCCTCCAGGCTCTGACCCAGCTGCAGCTCTTCCATCGCCGCCCTTCTGGACTCGGCTTCAGCTGTCTCCCTCCCCTCCCCCACTCCCACTCAGCTTGCAGGCCGCTTCCCTGCCTTGAAAGCATTGGTCTGGCCCTGAGGGCCACAGACCTACTGGGCTTCAAGCTCAAGGCTCTGCCTGGGCCTGCTGCTTCGGCCAGGGGCTCATTTTTTCCTGGACTGGAAAGACAAAGCCATGGCCTCACCCCACGCCTGCACTTTGCCACGGCAGGCAGCCCAGATGTAGGAAATGCTCTGTGGAGTCAGAAGTGCCGAGACAGGCAGATGGCACCAGAGGGTTTGGGGGCCAGGGCGCAACTGGGCTAGCCCCTCCTCCCGGGAGTCGGGGAGGCCCGGCCTTCCTAGTGCCCAGGCCACGGCTCCGGGGAGAAACCCGCCATGGAGGGCACGCGGGAGGCCCTCTGCCTGAGGTGGCAGGTGTCACGCCAGGGCCACTGCAAGCCTGGCTCGGCTTGCCTGCTTTCTCCAAAGGAGGCTGGCCGACCAGCCGAACCTGGCACCTGGGCCAGGCCCCTTCCAAGGGGACGAGTTCCAGAGGCTAGAGCCCTGGGGGCGGCTGCCAAGTCTCCTGGGGCGTGTGCTGGGCCCCCGTCAGAGGAGGAAGCAGCCTGGTAAACGGTGTGCCAGGCCTGAGATCTGGAGGCCTCCCACAGCCGGGTCCCTGTCCTGCCCAGGCCCCCCGAGGGAGGACGATGGTCGGGCAGTGGCGAGCGGGGTGGGGCTGGCGCCGAGCCTGCCCTTGGATGCCCCGGGGAAGGGCGCCGGGGGATGGGCTGCCCCTGGCCAGGTCTGAGGGACCGACCCAGCTCGGGGCTGTCGGGGGCAGAGAGAGAACCCCCCTCCGCCCTTTCCCTTCAGGTTCTTAGGGCTGGCCAAATCCTTCCCAAGACAGCTTGTCTGGAGAAAATCAGACCCAGCTGAAGAACATGTGTCCATGGGGGAAACCCGGGAAACTGAGTCTCCCCACACAATAGCAGAGATTCTCATCTTGCATCCTCTCCTGAGCTAATGACAAAGGTGGATGTCCCGGGTGGGTGGGCCTGTGGAATGGGAGAGGGGAGGAAGTCTATTGTCATGCAGAGGGACATGGAAAGACTTGTCTGAAGCTTATCCCCTGCACTGGGGTCAGGTCGGGAAGGGACGGCACAGAGGTGAGCAGGAACCAACCGGCCTCTCTGTGGTGGGGCTGGCCCCGGGGGCAGGCGTGGGGGTGATGGCTGGAAGTGGGATGGCGCGTGAGTTGGCACCAGCCAGCGGTGGAGGCAGAGACTCAGAGGTCAGGGATCTCTCTCTCTGTCTCTGTCTCTCTCTTTCTCCCTCAGGGAGCTGAGGAGAGTAAGGTGGCGCCCCCTGCCCACCTCGCCTACCTCTCCATGGGCCCTTCTTTCTCTGGCCGCTCCGGGAGCCCTGCGGGCTTGGGTTCAACCCCCCACACACCGCACAGGCCAAGGGCGCATGCGCGACCGCCGGGGCCTAGGGCTGGCCTCGGGGGGGGGGGGGGTCCTCAGTGAAGGCCCCGCCCTCCCTCCAGGCTCTGACCCAGCTGCAGCTCTTCCATCGCCGCCCTTCTGGACTCGGCTTCAGCTGTCTCCCTCCCCTCCCCCACTCCCACTCAGCTTGCAGGCCGCTTCCCTGCCTTGAAAGCATTGCTCTGGCCCTGAGGGCCACAGACCTACTGGGCTTCAAGCTCAAGGCTCTGCCTGGGCCTGCTGCTTCGGCCAGGGGCTCATTTCTTCCTGGAAAGACAAAGCCATGGCCTCACTCCATGCCTGCACCTTGCCACGGCAGGCAGCCCAGATGTAGGAAAGGCTCTGTGGAGTCAGAAGTGCCGAGACAGGCAGATGGCACCAGAGGGTTTGGGGGGCCAGGGCGCAACTGGGCTAGCCCCTCCTCCCGGGAGTCGGGGAGGCCCGGCCTTCCTAGTGCCCAGGCCACGGCTCCGGGGAGAAACCCGCCATGGAGGGCACGCGGGAGGCCCTCTGCCTGAGGTGGCAGGTGTCACGCCAGGGCCACTGCAAGCCTGGCTCGGCTTGCCTGCTTTCTCCAAAGGAGGCTGGCCGACCAGCCAAACCTGGCACCTGGGCCAGGCCCCTTCCAAGGGGACGAGTTCCAGAGGATAGAGCCCTGGGGGCGGCTGCCAAGTCTCCTGGGGCGTGTGCTGGGCCCCCGTCAGAGGAGGAAGCAGCCTGGTAAACGGTGTGCCAGGCCTGAGATCTGGAGGCCTCCCACAGCCGGGTCCCTGTCCTGCCCAGGCCCCCCGAGGGAGGACGATGGTCGGGCAGTGGCGAGCGGGGTGGGGCTGGCGCCGAGCCTGCCCTTGGATGCCCCGGGGAAGGGCGCCGGGGGATGGGCTGCCCCTGGCCAGGTCTGAGGGACCGACCCAGCTCGGGGCTGTCGGGGGCAGAGAGAGAACCCCCCTCCGCCCTTTCCC
>NW_026691387.1:0-122495 GCF_020826845.1 Diceros bicornis minor | reverse complement strand
CACTGACTATGGCAGGATGTTTTCAGGGTCATGTGAGTTAAGATATGTTCCAGCACAGAGTTTACATTCAGGGTGCAGTCCTTGGCTCAGTAGAAGTGTTCGCTGCTGTTCTTATAATTATCATTATTTCATGTCCTTATCTTCCTCGTGAGTTCCCTGTCAAACCAACCACGATCCACGGTGTCAGCAGTTTGATTCCAGGTCCCTGCTTCAAGGCCTGCAGAGGGAACCTCGTGCTCATAACCTCTTGTTTTGATCCCAGTCTCCGGAGGGATGTCTTGACCTCTATCTTGTCTGCACTGAGGCACGGAATGGGGTCCCACACCCAACCATGCGTCTCCTCCTCTTAAATATCTGATGCTTTGGAAAGACTGTTTCCTGTTCACTCGGTGGACTATACTCCTTGACATGAACAACGCCCGGGAGGGAGGAGGGAGGAAACACTGATCCATGTAGGGCTCTGAGTTGACCATAACACAGAGTACAGTTGATCAAGGGCCTAGGTAGAGTTCCTTAACGCAGAGATCTGCCGAGATGAGGGTGTTCTGATGTGACACCACCTGACAATAAAGCAAACACGTAAAAGCATATGTAGTGGTCAAAGGGAAAGCACACAACTAAAAGAACTGATCCCATGAAATACACTATTCTATTGGTTTATGTATCAAACGAATGATAGGAAATAGCCAGGTGTAGAGATGGTAGAATGGATCAATGTCATAGAGAATTCTTTTAACAGTAGTTCAAGCCTTTTGTTTTACATCATTGATTGGGGTACTATTTTCATCTTTTACTTTCCTAGTGTCTCCATCGTTCTCAACTTTTCCAAGAGCTATATTTACATTATCCTCTAAAATTTTAGGGAAATTTTAAAAAAGTTATGACACGTTTTAAGTTGTTGATGTTGTATATGGGAGGAGCACTAGATTGCAAGTGAATTAGCGATCATTACAGTTGTAGTTTGGTAAAGGATGGTAGTTGGAATTGATACCAGGTTGTTCTTAACCCAGTTTTTACTTCATTATTTGATGTAGATATCCAAATGCCAGAGCCGGTCATTTTTAATGTAATAACTTGTCTCATTTTAGAATATGTGTTCTTGGAGAGGGTGATGCAGGTAAGTAGAAAATAATTTAATGTAGTGACTTGTTTTTCTCCAATGGATCTCTTATAAACCCAACAGCCATATAGCATTCTTTTGTCCGAATGACCTGATGGCACTTTCTTAACTTTTCTTGCTGTGACTCTAGCAGTCTCTGGTCACACCACATTCTCTCTCCTAGTCATGCTTTCAGTTGTAAGAGTGACAGTGTCAATAGTATAGTGAGCAATTGGCACACACTCTACTCTTTTCTAATATATGTATACATATATATATCTCAACTGCAAACTTTGGTAACATAACTGTTAAGGTGTGAACTATCTGCAGTGCCCTTAACGACTGATGGCTACACATGATCGTGTAGTGACATCATGCTTAAAACCCTTCTTTGCAACATGTGGCCACTTTCAATTTTATTGTAAAGGAGAGGGTTCAATGACTTTTTTCTTTTGGAATAAAAAGACTTGCCTTTCCATCTTAGAAAATTGAGAACTGGTTTTTTGCCTTTTTTCTTTTTTTGTCTTCAGCTCCTCGTCCTACTGGTTACTAACTCACAGGTCCAGTTACTTCAGATTTATGGTGCTACCCCCTTTGCCTTTTTCATGGCTCTGACATTAATTTTTCCATAATCCCTTCTGTGAACGAGGTTTCTCTCCACGCTCATCTAGCGAGGAAGGCACCGATCCTCCTTTCTGTGAACTTGGAGACAGAGGCCAAGGTGAAGCCTCGGTGCCCCTCCACACCAGTGAGCTGCAGAAGGGCTGCAGAGTCCTGTGAATCTTTGGCTCCCCTCCTGGCTCCCTCCAGACTTGGCATTGTCTGCACGGAGGAGCCCGGCTCGGTACAATCGAATTGTTGAAGTCTCTAGAAGCCGGCTGAACGAGAAGACTGGCCAGAAAGGACATCAGCAAGCAGTGTGCTCCAAAAGTGGGTGGCAGAAACACTCAGAAGAAGAAAACCTTTCCGTTTCTCTTGTGTTCTCTTTATCTTCTCTCCCTTCCTTTTCCTTTCCTTAGATGGTACAAAGCCTGTCCACCCCCCCCCCCATGGTGGTTGTTTTTCTCCTCAGAGCCCCAGGACAGAGCTGTATCTCTTAGTTGTAGGTCAACCCATGGGGGTTCTTTTCCTGGAGTCCCACGGCAGTTTGTTCATTTCGCTTTCGTTCACATTATTTCTGTCGTGTAATTTATCTGTTTATACATATCTGTCTTCCTTGCAGACCCACAACATTTCAAGACCATTTGGCACCTAGTAGATAGGTAAGGACTTGAGTGAATCAGTGATGATCTTTTGTTGGAAAAGATCTAAATACACTACCTACTCAGCGCCCGAATGCAAGCACTTGAGAGAGAGTTTGGTGTCTGCTGAAGCAGGCTGTGGACCAGTGGATCAGTGCCAATGTGACCCAATAGATTTAGACAAAATGAACGAGATAATTAACTTCAATTTTACAATTCATGGAGAAGAGGAGCAGGCTATCTAGGTGTGAATCAGGACTTGATCATTCTTGTTGCATCTTTGGAAAACCCAGTCCTTTTTCTTTCTATCGATATTTGACTCATCCCAAGCAGCTGCCTTATTGGTATTTATGGGAAAATCAAATTGAAAAGAAAACCCAGAAAAGTATAACGGGTAGCCTTAGGGAATGTCTTAATAAAATAAAAGAACAAATTCGGAGTTAGAACAAAGATTGAATGTCAAATTTACTGGAAATTCCCTGTCTCCTTCCTCCTACACTCCCTATATCAGAGAACTCAGGAAGAATATTTGAGTTTCCCCTCCCAAACTGCCTAAAGAATTTAAAACAAAAGATCTGTTTCAGGAAGGAGTTATTATCATGACTGCTATAAAGATAATGTAGGATAGAGGTTACAATAGAAAAGGCACCAACAAGCCCATCTTATCGGAAGTTCTGTCTCTCTGGCCACAGGCTCTGGATGGCCCTGCGAGGAGTTACCAGACAATCATTTACAAGGGAAGTCTCCATTTGTAAAGGTATCTCCCTCTCTGTATTGGGAAGAGGGGGGACGACCTCATTTCTAGAGACTTATCAATGTAGAAGGTGAGGCCTTAAAACCGCATAATAAATCTTACTCTTGTTTACAGTGTTTTAGTGATAATCTCCTGTAACTAACACTCCCACCCCCAACATCCTCCTTGTCTTTGGTTGGACATGGTATTTAAGACGAGAATCTGCTATTGTGTTGAGAAACGCAGTGTCCCTGCCTTCTCCCATGTATAAGTGTTATTAAACTTGGTATTATTTTCTCCTGCTACCCTGTCTTGTTAATTATTTGGCCAGTCATAAGAACCTTAAGGAAAAGGGCAGAGGGAGATTCCCCCTCTTCCCCTGACAGTGGTGATGCAGGTGGGCTCTCAAGGTTACGCCTATATTGTGGAAGCAAGCAATCAAGTATTTAATGGAAGCATTTTTATGTAAACGAAAGAAAAGCAAGGTTAATGGTTGGAGCAAGTTGTAAAGCAGTTTCTGAGTATAGGGGACAGCTAGTTAAGAAGATTTTTAGATGTCAGCATCAAAGCATCTTTTGCAGTTTAAAATGTCTCTGATGATGTCATCGGGTAATCTCTTAAGTTTATATCAAGTCCATGAGCTTCAGTTTGTAAGGCTTCAGGAAAAAGGGCAGGTTCAGTTTTTAGTGATTCCAAATGAAAATGATGGAAAAAATGAAAAACGTTAGTTTGGACACCTGTAGCCAGATATTTTAGGAGACTAGAAGAAATCAGGATCCAGTCCAGTCAACAGATATAAAACAAAAACCTTAACAGACAATTAACAAAACTAGGATCTAATATCTGCAAATGTACACTACAGTTTTTACTGAAATATAATTTTTCTTTCTAAGATCACCCTCATTTTTGTCAAAGATAGACAAATTAAAACTAACTAGTTTGCAAAATAAGTCTAGTTCCAATAGTGTTGGCCCAATTATTTACATAAGTACAGCAAGAATAGCAATTGATCACATAGGCTCTTTTAAGTCTGCTTTGCTGGAACTTTTTATAAGGAATCTCAGATTGAACTTTAAAGGCCTCTCCAGGCCAGAAAAGCCAAGCCAAAGATTTTGTCATCAGACTTTGCCTGTAATACCTACAGATTTGGGTGAATTCCTCTGTTCCTAGGTTCCCCCAAAATATTTCGAGGTTCCTTGTGTTTGCCAGATAAGTGACATTCTTTACTTATCCTGGTAAGTGCTGCTTGGAACATAAGGTACCAGGCCAATATTTCCACGTGGCTTTATTCCATAAAGTCCAATCTTCATTCCTCAAAAGCTGTATGGTTATATCGCAAATATGATCTTCCAGTCACAGCCTTGGTAATATAACCAGTGTTTCCAATTATGTCCTGTTATAAGGAGAACAGATTCTTATTGAACTTATGCAAATAACTATATTGCCATGAAAACAACAATACTCACTTACTAAGAGTTTCCAAAGTCGAGAGATCAGATCTAAGAAATAGAGAAATATTTCAATTTTACTTACAAAAATATCATTTACCAAATTGTTATAAGTCATAGCTAGCTCAGGAGAAATGAGAAAAAGTTTTCCTTAACTCTGAAAAATCAAAACATTAAAAATTCAGCAATACTTCAAATGAAAAATCATAAAAATTATAATCATCCTTATCAGTTCATTCAGTCCTGTGTAATCCATTCTTGATCCCAATCTTTCTGTTAGCAGCTTCATGAAGTTTTCAGTCTTTCCATCAGATTTCTGTAATTTCTTACCAAGGTCAGTTTTATGATCAGAAAGTTTGTCAGAAACCTGTACTCCAGTGTAAATGTCAGAGTCCTTTCCATGAATTTTTCTGAAGTGGAAATATTTTGCAAAAGCATTAGAGCAAAGAAATAAGTGTAAACAACAAGACCTCAAAATGGCAATTGACAGAGAAATTTGATTAATTTTGTGACACACCACACTTTAAAATAATAATAACCAGAATTATGACTGATAATCAGGACAGATCAGAATTTCAGTAATGTTATACAATTTTAAAACACTTATGTCGATAACATTTGCCCACATAATAGCACCTAAGCAGACTTATCATCACTTGTCTGACAATGCTTTCCATGTAATTTAACATACGGAATAAGCCTAATAAGTTTAGTATCTTTCCCCTGAGAGGAAGAGAGCAAATTTCTTTAAGAAGTTGCAGGGCCCTTTGAAAATTCTCAAAGAAAAAAAGTAAAAAAAACACTTTATTTAAGATATGAATTTTGGGGAGCTTGTCAAAAATAGAAAACGTTAAAGCAAAGAGAGCATTAACAGTCCAAAAACCTTAATAGAGAAACCTCAGTCTTTTGAACACAGGAAATTATTTTAACAGTTTTTTTTTTTCTGTCTTTTAGGTAGACTTACCCAAAGGTAAAGAAAAATCTTTTATAACCTCTTTATCAAGTTCAAGAAAATTATCCTTTTAAGAGAAATAAGACCAAATTATAATTTTGTACCAGCTTCCTTCTGATATTAAAATTCATTTACTTAATTAAATTCATTTCAATCTGAGCCAACTTGACCATACAAAAACTCCTTTTCCAGAATTCCTCTTCCACAAACCTATAACTTTCTTTTTACATTCAGAATTTGTCCCATGTCTTTCTTTTCCCTCCTACTACTTGAAGACAAATTTATCTTTCTTAATCAAATAAAATATTTCCATTCTTTGTTCATCCTTTATACATCTTATTTTCCTTGTACACAGACATATTTTTTCTTAATATTTAGTAGCTTCAATCACATATACTAATTAGAAATTTTAACTCTTAGAAACCCGAATTTGTAAGTAAAAACTAAGTAAACCATTATAAACTTTCTTTTACATTAGTATATTGTGGCTTGGAAAATTTATAAACACTTCATAACTTCTAGAAATATGTTACTTTATAGTACAATCTTTTAATAAAACACATGTTTACCAATTGACCCAAAACACCTTTTAGTTTTCCTGTAATGAAAAGCCCAAAGTAGACAATCGTGAGTTTAGCAATCAATGTCTAATATCTTATCTTATTTGGAAATGATGATACTCAGTGAATTTTTATCACAAAATTTAGCAAAACTCTAACGTTTTAAGTCACCAAAAAGATTTTGGAATATGTAACCACCATAACACATAATTATTATTTAAAGTTCACCCAACATTCATCTTTTTCACAGCTATTTAGTTACTTGCTCCCAATAATTATTTAGATTGTCTAAAAGACTTCATAAGACATTAGATAAAATTAGCCATCATTTAAATTACTATTTTTGTTAACCAGTTCTGTAATAGAAATAACATCAGTTTTTTGTACAAAAGTTCATGTAAATTTCATCACCTCTTATACGTTTAAACATAGTTATCATTAAGATTTTTATCAATAGGTGTTGGTCTTCTAATTTTGGACAAGGGAAGCATTCCCAGTCAGACATTTTAAAACATACACAGGCAAAGTTGATGTAGCCTCTTTATATAAAATTAGCTCAAACATTCCAACCTTTATAATCTTATCAACACTTACACTTTTACATGTTCTCAATTCAATTGTAACCTGAGTCAAGGTCTTAAGGCTATTTAAATTTTTCCCTTCCTTTTTATGGCCCTTTTTTAGGTACCAATTAAACACTTGTGTGAGAGCTCTCAAAACATATTTTTTTTCCTCAATTTAGAAGTTTTCCCAATTCAAAGGATCTGTTGTCTGGCCATTGACGAGTAGGATCTTCATTTGTCTATTTATTCCAATAGTGACTCGATCCAATAAGCCTTTTTAAGGAAAGACCCGGTGGTAACTTTCCCATGCTTAGAATAAATCTTTACCATGGACGCAAGAGGCGTCCCTGGTGAGGGCGCAGATGATGTAGCCCCCATGATCCAAAGAATTCACTCCCAAAGATATTCAGAGAAAGTAAAGACCTTCGTTACACAGGCGGTAAGGATGGTGTAGTGAAAACGGTGTCTCCGGTCTCCTACAATAGTGTGGGACGCCTCCAGTCACAGAGCCGCTAATCTGTGACACCGGGCAGGCAATATTGGAATGGGATTTTTCCAGCACTAACAAGCAACTAAGGTTAAGACGACAAAAGCCCTTATGGACTAGGTCCTTTATGACAAACTCCCCTGAGAGCTTGGCACAGCCAGACAAAGAGACAGTTCAGAACCCCAGTCTATTCGACTGGCCACCAAGGGGCACCCCGGTAAATGCACCTTCCATATGGTGGAGACCAAGGAGAAGATTCTCACTGGTCACAAAGCCAAGTTTTCTCAGGACACAGAACAAGACAGAAGGAAAAACCTCATCCGGTTCTTTTCTTATGTGCACAATGATAGCTTTAGCCACGCCTTAGGTCTCTTTGAGTCAAAATAATACCTGGGGGGGGAGATGCCACGGGGTTGGGGACTGTGTGCTTTACAGAGTACCTCGTCATTGCATGGACATTTTCTTGCAGTTGGCGGGGGACCTCTGTCATCTACCCCGTTCCGTGACCCAACTTATCCTGTCACGGGAGTCTTCTGAAAGTGGCGAGTGCCCTAATGGCTCTTAACTGCTCGACCTGTGCCCACCAAATTTGCGGCCTTTTTGGCTTCCAAGATGCCCTTGGCAATGGCCTTCACTTCATGTGCATATTAACCCACAGCAAAGTTTGTCTAAATAGACGCCAGTCTGGTGAGACCCGCAAACTCATCAGTCTGTGGGGCCGGCCCGGACATTAGGCTTATAGGGTCTATGCCTGCGTCCTACCCTATGGTCTTTCCTTCTTATGACACACGATACAAAAGACAGAGACAAAAGAGAAAAACAGAGACTATCTCTGGGAGGAAAAGGGATCAAGATCAAAACCAAGAGTACTCTACCAAATTTACCAGTGCCACTAAAAGCACAAGAAACTAGTTTCCCAAATATTTTCTCCTGCCAATCTAAATTTTGAAAGAGAAAAAATTTCTCACCACCTCCTTCCACCGGACTCCACAGGTAGAGATTCCGGGAGGCTGACGTGGTAAGAAGTCTTACATTTTGCCGGCTATCGTCAGGGGTTCCCGTATTTCATCCCCTGCAGTAATCTAGGGAGAAGGCATTTCTTCCAGCCAGAGAACGTAACTTGCCATGCAGTGTAGCCCCACGTTGGGTGCAAAAACTGTTGAGGGAGTGAGAGAATCTCCCTTTTCCCTTTTCTTAAGGTTCTCATGGCTGGCCAAATAGTTAACAAGACAGGTTAGCAGGAGGAAATAATACCAAGTTTAATAACATGTATACATGGGAGAAACTCAGAAATGAACAACTCGTCCCTCTGTCTAAGCTGCCCGATTAAGTGTTGTAGCTAAAGAGGAGGAAGGTCTTGGGGGTGGGTAGTGGTCTAGGACCACAGAGGGCAAGAAGACAACTCACATGGAGCTAGAAATGCAAATGTTTGCCTGACAACTCTTCCCAGGGTCATCTATAGATAATGTGGTCAGTGAGAGATAGAGTTTTTGATAAAAGTGGCTTGGTGCCTTTCCTATTGTAACCTCTATCCTACGTTATCTTTACAACCATCATGATAATAACTCCTTCCTGAAACAGATTTTTTGTTTTAAATTCTTTAGGCAGTTTGGGAGGGGAAATTCAAATATACTTCCTGAGTTCTCTGAGTCCTTATTGTCTTCAGCTGGAAACAATACACACACCAGGGTGGTGCCTAATGGGGTAGCTTGCCCTGAGCACCATTACCTCCATTTATAAGGATGCCCCCTTTATATAGATTCTGTACAAAATTGCAAAGATCACTTTTTCCTTTTTAAAATTTATTTGTTTTAACTTTTAATAGTGAGAACTTTAGCGTTGGGTAAACTGCTGCACAATTACTGGAAATGCTGAGAGTCTTTTTGAAAAGTGTAGAAGTCTAAAGATAATGAAAAGTACATTTCTCCAATGTCACGTCCCTTGATGATCTGATAGGCGTCTGTCTAGTTGTACCCGGAAGAGATGGAAGATTGAACACCAGCACAGCACACAAGGAAACAGGCTGCCAACTTGAGGGCTTCCCATGGACCACAGAGTGCCTAGCAGACTCTTGGAGATTAAATCTGGGCTTTGTCCATGGGTTGGCCCTGAGAGGAAGATTTTGCTTAAATGACCAGAGAATAGACAACGTATTTTGTTGATAATAATTCTTACCATGTAAATTTCTTTATAAATCTCTGAATAAAATAAAAAAATTTAATCCTCATAGCAATCAACTCTTACTGACAAGCCCCACAGCCTTCTCTAGAGAGCTCAACAGAAAATGTCGCCACTGACTGTGACTTGCTCTTCTCTGAAAGCCAGCCAGCACTTCACTGATAGCCCTGGATAAGGAAGGCCAGATACAATTCTTTGAAGATATTTAGCTGAATTCAGAACCCAAAATCTTAGCTCCAGTTGGCTGCTCTGTGAGAATGGATGGCCGGCCTTGTTTCACAGCCTGAGCTGTTGAGGTTTCATATGAGATAAATTGCTCTGTTCTCCAGGGATGGAAAAATTGGACTGTGACATAGATTCAGGGCTTAGATTTTGCAGGTAAAGATAGGGTCATAGAGGGGAATAAAGATTTCAGCAAATTGGTTTGTTGTTCTCTACAGTGGAAATAATTTAAGAAGCAGAGAGTCTCTCACTCAAACTTCTCTTCCCTGTTCTCTATCTGTCATATCACTGTAAAAATTCTATGAAAATTTCAGTTTTTTTTCTTTGTAGTGTCTTTATTATCATCTTTATGAATTCTTTGACTTCACCACCTTCTTGGCACCACAACTCTAGCCATTGAGATATTATTATAGATTCAGTTTTGCAACTTCATCCCCTTATCTCTATTTCCTCTGCCATTTCATAGTTTTAGTTCCTATTGTATCTTATACTTGAAAACATTTGAAGCTTACAGTGTGTATCAGTTCCTTATTTTCTCAAATTTTTATTATCTAAGTGCCCTCAACTATCACTTTTTTTTAGAAAAGAAGTGAAATACATAACAGAACAGTACACTTTAATAAATTGACCACTTATAAAATTAAGTTCAACCTGAAATCCCTCCCCACTTAACAGAGACCATATTTTATAATTCACAATACTTTAGTGTGGGCAGGGTCAGTTTATCAAGGATTTTGGATGTTTTAAACCACATGAGATATATACAGTGTAAGATAAAATCGTTAATCTTGCAGAAGTTGTAGAATTTCCTGATGCTTAGGGAAATTGGTGGTGGAGAACCTGAATCATATGAAAAGTAGTTGATTAATTAGTACCTGAGTTTGTTAATTTGGTAAGGATGATGATGAGACATACATGTTGAAAAGATAACTTTGCATATCAGAGTATTGTCAGAGGCCACTGGGAAAATTCACAATATTCTCAAATACTACAAAAAATGACCATTTTTTCAAAAAGATGTCATACATGACGGCATCATATACTTCTGTCAGAAAACTTGCAATGAAGAAAATTAACACTTGAGTCATTTTAATTCTAACAATTTGTTCATGCTTACTAGTAGGTTAAAAAACTGTTTAGAAATAAAGTGATAAGTGATGTACTTGCTTAATTTTTAAATTTTTTTAGTAAAAAACTTTTTCATATTTTTAAAAAATATTTATTTGTATTTATTTTATGCTGAATTTATTCCTGGGCCAAAGACTTCTTTTTTTAATTAACTAACACCAATTCTTTTCAAGCTCTTTCAAAAAGTTGAAGAGGAGAAAATACCTCTAAAGTCATCCTATGGGATTAGCACTACCTTGATATCAAAGCCAAAGACACTAAGAGAAAAGAAAACTATAGGTCAATATCTTTGATGAATATTGATATAAAAATCCTCCATAAAATAGTAATAAACTAAATTCATCAGCATATTAAAAGGATTATACAGCATTTTTAAGTGGGATTTATTCCTGGAATACAAGGATGTTTCAATATATGAAAATGATTTAATGTAATAAACTACATTAACAGAATGAAGGAAGAAAACACATGATCGTCTCAGTGGATGCAGAAAAAGCATTTAACAAAACTCAACATGTTTTCATGCTAAAATCACTAAAAAAACACTCAGAGTAAAAGGAAACTACTTCAACATAATAAAAGCCATATATAGAAATCCACAGAGAACACCATATTCAAGGGTGAAAGACTGAAAGCTTTTTCTCTAAGATCAGGAACAAGACAAGAAGGCCCATTTTCACCACTTCTATTCAACATGGTATTAGAAGTTCTAGCCAAAGCAATTAGGCAAGAAAAAGAAAGAAATAGCATCCAAATTTGAAAAGAAGAAGTAATATTATATTTGTTTACAAAGAGTATCTTATATGTTGAAACCCCTAAAACTTCCACCAAAAATTTGTTAGAACTAGTAAATTCTGCAGAGTAGTGGGACACAAAATCAACATGCAAAAACTAGTTGTTCTTCTATACATTAATAATAAGTAATCTGAAAAAGAAATTTAAAATCTTTACATTTTTATTTACAATAGCAACAAAAGAGTAAAATACTTAAGAATCAACTTACTCAAAGAGGTAAAAATTCCAATGATGGTTTTGCAAAAATAGAAAAATCTATCCTAAAATTCATATGGACTCTCAAGGGACACTGAATAGCCAAAACAATCTAGAAATAGAAGAACAAAGTTAGAGAACTCACACTTCCTGATTTCAAAACTTACTATAAAGTAATCAAAACAGTGTGGTACTGGCATAAATACACACACTATACTAATGAAATAGCACAGAGAGCCCAGAAATAAAACTTTGCATATATGGTCCAATGATTTTTGACAAAGGTACAAAGATCATTCATTGGAGAAAAGATCAATTTTTCAACAAATGTTGTTGGGAAAACTGGATACCCACATGCAAAAGAATGAGGTTGGACCCTTACTTTACACTATATACAAAAATTAACTCAAAATGGATCAAAGATATAAATGTTAGAGTTGAAGCTATAAAATCCTTAGAAGAAAACACATGGTAAAAGCTGTATGTCATTGGGTCCAAATGCCATTGCAAAAATGATTTCTTTAATATGACATCAAAGACATAAGTAACAAAAAAATAACAAATTGGACTTCATCAAAACGAAAAAGTTTTCTGTATCACAAGATACTATCAACAGAGTAAAAAGGCAAACCATGGAATGGTTGAAAATATTTGCAAATCACAAATCTGATAGGGGATTAATATCTAGAATAAATAAAGAACTTCTACAACTCAACAATAAAAAAAACTTCAATTTAAAAATGCACAAAATACTTGAATAGACATTTCTCCAAAGAAAATATAAAATGAACAGGAAACACAAGAAAAGATGCTCAACATCACTAAGTATCAAGAAAATGTGAAATAAAAGCACAATGAGCTACCTTTTCACACCCATTAGGATAGTTACTATCACAAAATCAGAACATAACAAGTGTTGGCAAGGATGTTGAGAAATCGGAACCCTTGTGCTCTGAGTGTGAGAATATAAAACTGTGGAAAACAGTATGGCAGTTCCTTCAAAAATTGAAAATAACATTACTATATGATCTCGAATTTCCACTTATGGGTTCTGAAATAATAAAAAACATATTTATCGGCCTCTGCGTCCAGTTCTTGGCACAGAGCTCCTAAAACCTTTGTAATTTCCCCAGTGATAAGAACACTAAGAGAATCTTTTGTTCTATTGAGGCAATTCTGGGTGGGCTCCTGGATGGCTCCTGGATGGGGGTTGGTCACCAGAAAGACCAAGCCCTGATTAGAAGCTTCGAATTTTTAGCCCTACCTCTTATCCTCCAGAGAAAGGAGAGGGGCTGGAAACTGAGTTAATAATTGATCATGCCTATGTGAGAGAGCCTCCATAAAAATCCCAAGAGAAGGCGGTTCAGAGAGCTTCCAGGTTGGCAATGACAAGGACTGCTTGGAGAGTGGTGCACCTGGAGATGGCATGAAAGCTTTGTGTACTATCTCCATAGCTTTCCCTATGCACCACTTCCAACAGGCTCTTCTTGAATTATATCCTTTTATAATAAACTGGTGATCTAGTAAATGTTTCTCTGAGTTTTGTGAGCCACTTTAGCAAATTAATCAAACCCAAGGAGGAGGTTGTGGGAACCTCTGGTTTATAGCCAGAAAGTCAGAAGTACAGGTAACAACCTGGGCTTGTAACTGGCATCTGAAGTAAAGGTGAGGTTGGATGGGTGTGCAGAATTATAGGACGGAGCCATCAACCTGTAGAATCTGATGTATCTCTGGGTTGTCAGCATCAAATTGAGTTGAATTATCTGGCAACCAGCTGGCATTACAAGAATTGCTTCTTGGAGGTGTGGGGAACCCTGTTATATGTGAAAAAGTGAATCTGAGAACACCATTTATGGGTATACACCCAAAAGAACTGAATGCAGAGGTATAAAGACATATATGTACACCCATGTTCTTAACAGCATTATTTAAAATAGCTGGAAGCTGGAATCAAGCCAGGTGTCCATCAGTGGATGAGCTGCCAAAAAAATGTGGTGTATGCACATAGTGGAATACTATTCACCCTTAAAAAGGAAGGAATTCTGACACATGTTATGACATGGATGAACCTTGAGGAATTTATGCTAAGTGAAATAAAGCCAGTCACAAAAAGAAAAATACTGTATGATTCCACTCATATAAGGTAATTAGAGTAGTCAAATTTATAGGAATAGAAAGGAGAATGGTGGTTCCTAGGGGCAAGAGGGAGGGATAACAGGGAGTTGTTGCTTAATGGGCACAAAGTTTCAGTGCAAGGTGAAAATAGTTCTGTGGATGGTTGGAGGTTATGGCTACACAATTATGTGAAGGTATTGAATGTCGCTGAACTGTACACTTAAAAACGGTTACAATTTTATGTTCTGCATATTTTATGACCATTAAAAAATTACTTATTTTCAACAAATGAACAAACACTAGCTACATGCAATAGCATGGATGAATATCACAACCATAATGCTGCATAAAAGAAATTATATTCAAAAGGCTATATATTTTATAATTCCATTTATATAAAATCCAAGAAAGAAACAAAACCGAGGTCTGGCTTCTACTAATGGTGGAGTAGCTTGTTGAACTAACACTCTCACAGATAACAATGATAAAATCTGCACAAAATATTATATATATTTATACAGACTCGTGTAGCTATATGTAAAACACATGTAATAAATGTGTATATATGTGTATGTTTAAATCACTTCCAAAAGCAAGCTGAATTGAGAGGGAATCTTCCCTTAAATGATGGGAATTGCACCAGGAGATATTTGCAAGCTTGAATCTTTTGCCTCAAAGCATTCCAAAATCTGTACATGGCCTAGACAGGGTAAAAACTACAGTCTTACTTGTAATGTTATAGGATGTATTTTTGGGCTGGCAGAGTAGCTGGAAAGTTAGGGGAGAAATTCTGGAAGGGAGGGAGACACAAAGAGGAAAATCTCAAAATATATATGTAAGTCTCTCCCCCACACACACCAAATTGGCAGATCTTTGAACAACACACATACAGGGTAGGCCCCAGAAGGCCTAGTGTAAAAACAGCAGTTGGAAGATGAAAGAACTGACTGAGGATTTCAGCTATGGCCACTGCAAAGGAGATAGGATTGGAATTTCAGTCCAGCCAAGTTGATTCCCTGCTAGAAAAGTAACAACACTCTTCAAAGTAATACAACAGAATCCGGAGCCTCTATACCTATCTTTCATGATTTCCAGTACACAATTTAAAAGAATCATGAGATTTGAAGAAACAGGAAAATGTAATCCATATGTGACCAAAAGCAGGCAGTAGAAACTCTCTCCAATGTGTTGCAATTAGCAGTCAAGAATACGAAAGCAGCTATTATAAAGATGATCATAGTGGTAAAGAAAAATATTCCCATAATGAATGAACAGATGTGGGAACTCAGCAGAGAAGTGGAAATTACACAAAAGAACCAAATAGGAAGATGAAATAAAATAAATACATTTGAGTTTACAAGTAGATGAGAAACAGTAGAAAAAACATGAAGATACAGCAATAGAAATTATCCAGTCTGAAGAAAAGAATGTAAAAATTTTGAAGAAAAACGAAGAGAGCCTTATGACCTGTGAGATGATTGAGTCTCCAGCAGAGAGGAGAAAGACAGAAAAATTAAAGGAGGCAGAAAGGCAAATCAATAAGTAATAGCATAAAACTTCCAAAATTTGGTGGAAAATCTAAAATTTTAGATCCAAGAAAGTCAGCAAACTCACAAAATAAAATATAAATTAAAAGCATACTTAGGTACATGATAGTCAAGCTACTAAAATCCAAAGATAAAAAGAAAATCTTGAAAGCAGTCAGGGAAATACATATATACAGGGGAAGACATTACATACAGGGAGAAATAAGGTGAATGATGGATAATATATTATCAAAAACAAAAGAGACAACTCAACAACAAAATGACATCTTTCAAGTGCAGAAAGAAAACCCAAAAGTCAACACAAGATTCTATATTTAGCAGAACTCACTTTCAAAAATGAAGCAGAAGCCACAATAAGATGCTGCACGCCTATTAGGTGCCTGAAATAAAAAATAAAATTGCAAATACCACATGAGGAGGTGGGTCAGGAGTAGGAGCAATTAGAACTGGGAATGCAACATGATAGTTGCATTCAGAAAACAGTTGAGCAGGTTCTTATAAAGCTAAACATACACTTATTATATGACTCAGATATCCCACTCCTAGGTATTTACTGAAGAAAATTGAAAACTAATGTTTAAACAAAAATCTTTGTGGGAATCTTTATAGCCATTTTATTCATAATTGCCAAAAGCTGGAAATAAACTAAATGTTCTTCATCAGGTGAATAGAGAAAGAATCTGTGATGAATCAGTACATTAGAATACTACTTGACAATAAAAAGGATAAACTCTTTTTTTGTGTGTGTGAGAAAGATAAGCCCTGAGCTAACATCCATTGCCAATCCTCCTCCTTTTTTCCCCCAAAGCCCCAATAGATAGATGTATGTCATAATTGCACACCCTTCTAGTTGCTGTATGTGGAACACGACCTCAGCATGGCCAGAGAAGCGATGTGTCAGTGCGTGCCCTGGATCCGAACCTGGGCTGCCAGTAGGGGAGCGCACGCACTCAACCGCTAGGCCACGGGGCCAGCCCCAGGATAAACTCTTGATTCACACAACAACATGGATGAATCTTGGATGCATTTCTCTAAGTAAAGGAAGTCAGATTCAAAAGGCTGTATAGTATATGATTCCATTTATATGACTTTCTAGAAAAGGCAGAATTACAGGGATGGAAAATGATCAGTGGTTGCCAAGGGATGGAGTAGGGGAAGGGGTTGAATACAAAGGGATAGCATGAGAGAACTTTGGGGGTGAAAAACACAGCTCTGTATGGTACTGTGGGTATGGATGCATGACCGTAAAGTCAAAACCCATAGAACTGTACACCACAAAGAGTGAATTTTACTCTGCAAATTTTAAAAATCAATCAGGATGCTGGGGAACTCAGATGGAATGCAGTGACAAATGAATCTCACTGTATTACAAGCATGTGACCTAACCATACAGAAGGGGTGGGGATGAAAGGTCCTGACCTAAGTTACTTTGGAAGATAGTGATTTGACGGGATACTGTAGAACTAAAGTACTGGACACAAACACTGTACTCTAGGTGGTAAATTTTTTTTTCATAAGGGTATGGATTAGCAATTCTGAAACTAGTTGACACAGTAAATATATTGTAGCTAACTGGAGTTAAGTTTCTCACTGTTGGTGAAAGAAGTTACAAATAAACAAAAGGAGAATGCTAGAATAAACTCTGTGGTGCTGGATTGGAGTTCGAAGTATCAGTATGAATCCATGTCTCTTTTAATATATCTATCCAAATAGATAGATAGACTGATATATAGATGGATAGATCGATAGACAGATTTGTCTACCTGAGTTTATATTCATACATACATTTGCAAGCTCTGCTGAGAGGGTCCAGAAGCAGTGACACTCTAGTATTAATGAGCACACCTAGCTCCCAGATCTTGTTTTCTAAATATCATTCTCCAATAAAATAAAGCACATTTTCTTGGAGAAATGGCTAATTCTAGGGCTGGAGATGGAAAATACAAGATGAGCCTGGATCATCTTGTAGTGCCAGAAAGTAGGAAAGTGCTTTCAAAAAAAAAGCACACAGAAAATGATGGGACATGTCAAAAGGAATCAATCTGAAAGACTTTCCAATGACTCAAGCTGGAAAACTCTGAGCAACAAAATAAATAATGGTAACATTGGATAATTACTCAGAGAATAAAATAAATATCCACGAGGCTATACTGATATAAAAAAAGATTAAACAAGAAAGGAAGGGAAGGAAGAAAGAAAAAAGGGGGAAAAAAAGAATGAGAGAATGAGAGAAAGAAAGGAAGAAGGAAGGGGGGGAGAAATCTTGCTCACAGAATTCCAAATAATAAAAGCGCTAGATAGCATGAAATAGAAAATTGCCACTTTAACACTACAGTAATAATTACTGTTGGAAAGAATGACTGATGAACGCAAAAACTGTGGATGAAACTTAAAGAAGAAACAGTACATTTGCAGAGTCTCAAAGCATTTCCTTTCCAAACACTTATTTCTCTTATTTCTTTTTATGATTTTATTTATTTATTTATTTTCCCCCCAAAGCCCCAGTAGACAGTTGTATGTCATAGCTGCATATCCTTCTAGTTGCTGTATGTGGGACACGGCCTCAGCATGGCTGGAGAAGTGGTGCATCGGTGTGTGCCAGGGATCCGAACCCAGGCCACGAGCAGCGGAGCGCATGCACTTAACTGCTAAGCCACGGGGCCGGCCCCTCTTATTTCTTTAAAATACCTATGACTATCTAAAGCAAAAATTATAACACTGTATTGTGGGATTTATAACATGAGTAGATGTGAAATTTATGACAGCATTAGCACAAAGGACAGACAGAGGTAAATGGAACTGTTCTGTAGCAAGGATTCCATATTTTACATTGATTAAACTGGTGCACTATTAAGTCTACGTAGGATGTGATATCTTAAAGGTGCATATTGTAATCTGGACCACCCAGTAAGAATACAAAGGTGGGTCACTTAAATGTTAATAAAAGAATTAAACAGCATGCCAAAAAACGTTTTTACGAGACTGTTTGCAGGAGATGACCTGCACGTCCCCAGGAGGAAGATGAGCGCACTTTGGGACCTCCACAGAGCAGAACGCCCTCAGCTGTGCCGAGGAGCAAATGCTGACACACACATGCTGAGAGAGACTCATCAACCTCGTGCTGAGGGAGGCAAACTGGACAGAAAACAACACACATGGGATGATTTCAGCCAAGAGGAACCTATGCTGAATAAACCAGAACAGGGGTTGCATCGGGGCAAGGAAAAAATAGCCTGGGAAGGAACAGGAAGGAGTTTTCTGGGGGTGATGGAAATATCCTATTCTTAAAGGGATGAAAGTTATATGGGCATGTTTATTTGCCAAAACTGTACGGTTGAGATTTGTGCCTTTCAGTGTGCATACATCTTACTCACCACACATGCACAAAGGCTTAAAAGAATAATAAAGTGAGGTGGGAATGGGATGGAGTGTGGATGAAACAAAAATGGCAGATGATTAGTAGTTGTTGAAACTGGGTGACGGGCCTACTGTGCTATTTTGTTTATTTTGTATATTGTTTAAATTGTTCTGTAATAAAACACTTGTATAAGAAGACAAACTTGACATACAGTGTTCACTGGTAAGATATCAGTTACCTTTGGGGAGGAAATAGGGAGAAAGGGATTGTCGGGGCCTGAGTAAAGCTGGTGCTAGTTCTTGGTCACACAAGTGTGTTCACTTTTTAATAATTCTTTGTGATGTACGTGGATGACTTCTGCATATATTTCTGTACGCATGTTATATGTCAATAGTCATTTTAAATCCTGCATATTTGCACAAAGATACTAACTCAATATCTCAGAATAACAGCAGTGTTTTGTTTTAAAGTGGAACACATTCACTCATGACACCATTAGATGGATTTTAATACTCCCAAGTATCTATTAATGCCCTCATCCTTGCATGGACCCCTGGGTATTTCCATTTTTGCCTCAGTTTTGTAAGCGGTATGGATTTGAGATTTCATGATGTCATCTTTCTACAGCAAGGTCCACCCCGACCACGATGCTCACCAAGACCTCGAGACCTAGCACAGTGCCGTGTTCACAGCATGCACTCAAGACCTGTGGGACTGGGTTGGAAGGAACAAAATGAGGAGCACACGATGTTCGTAACTTATGTCTAGGTGTCATATTGTGACTTAGGAAATTGGTAGAGTTTTTCGATAGATTTGCTATGCCTTCTAGATTTTCCTATTTAAAACAATGGGAAATAGGGTCTCAGAGTTCTTTCTCAGAGAAAGTCTGACATTTCAGGCACAGATTACTGACAATTATTAATGGCATATGACTTTCCCACCTCATCTTAGTGTTAAGTTTTTAATTCCTTACCTTGGAAATGACCTAACTTTGCTTCTTCCAAATCTTGTAGTAATACTGGTGCCCCAGAAAGTCAGGCCACGGATATTCTGCTGTTGTGCGTTCTCCCTGGAAAGAAGTGGAGCTGTGCATCCACCAGTCTAAGAAGCGTGTGGTGCTGTAGTATTTGGAGTCAATCAGAAAAGCTAAATGGAAAAACGACTTCAGAGAATTATCACCATAACCCTCCACAGCAACAAATTATTTTGCTTAATTATTTTGTGATTCTGCGGGTATATTTAAACAGGCATATTAAAACTAGTTCCCAAGGAGCCAGCCCTATAGTAGAGCAGAAATTGCATATTACCTTCCTGCACAAACTTGCCTAACACTGTGGGAAGGACCAATGGGAAGTTTCGGTGTTGTTGCCTATGTTAACGAGGCCAAGAGGTCCACACTGGGATAAGAAAGTCCAGTGAACCAGCCTGTGTGCAGCGTGGAAATAGGGGCATGCATGTGTTCCCCTGAAGTGGCTTAGGGGTCACTTACCAGTGCACCTGAGTTTCCTGTCTGTATAATGCAGGTATTGGGGCTGTCCAATGTGATGTTTTCTCCTTTTTATGACATGGCTCAGGGCAGTTCTTCTAAGACTCCTGACCAAGGTATGGGCCCTTCAGGCAGATTGGGTCCAAAGGGAGGATCTCTGCAGCGACCCTGACCACGGGTTCCAGAGGGAGGATCATGGCAGCTTGGAGAGATAGGGGGGATGGTAGGACAGGTGGCATTGAAAAGGCAAATTCCAGGATCCCAGGCACCTGGTAGTTCCATTTTAGATATTGAATTTACATTTCAAATACTGGCCAGGGGGCTTCCACCAGGGCTGCAAGCAACCTCAGCAATAGCCAGGCTGGTGAGCCCCACCCCTACCTGAGTACCGGCCTCAAGGGATGCAGCCCAACCACACTGCGCATACTCTGGGGGGTGGGCAGGGCATGGAGATTGGGCGTGGTATACAGAACAGGTGGGGAAGAGGGTGGGATGGAGAAGCAGAGGGGTGGGGCCCAGGGGCCGAAGGACAAGGCAAGAGTTGGGGCCACGAGCTGTGCATGCTGGGAGCTTTTCTCTCTTAACCGCTCCCAGCTGGCAACCTGTAGGGCTGCAGGACTAGAACGCCCAGGATGCTCTGGGCACAGGGCGGTGCCTGGCCCTGGGGGGAGGAGCAGGGCGGTGTGAGCTTGGCCGAGGGCCAAACCATTGACTCAGGACTCAGGTCCTGCACCCGCTCCATGTGGACTGATTCCCAGAGGGATGTGACGAGACGAAAAGGACCAGGGAGTTAGGAGGGTGTGGCAGCTGCATGGGAAGCCGCGGGCCTGCAGCGTGCAACTGCTTTTGTCCAAAATTGAAGCCCAGACTGGCGCCTCTTCCCCACCGCCTACCTCCTTTGCTTGATTCCTCCTCCCCCCTGTGTACCTGTGGGTCCTTCCACAGCCTCCTACCTAATCCAGGGTCAGGTGTTTCTCTAAACTGCTTATGGGAACTGGTTAGACATTCCAGAAACTTTCCACTTTGCCTGCTGCCCTCTGCCTTCTCCAGCCAAAGTGCCATCATTTCATCAGCTTTTGGGAGAAATTCACCCTTGTGGTCCCTCTTGGATGCACAACTTTGGAGTTTTGCAAAGTGGTAACATTGGCTGTTGCTTGCCTTTTTCACAGATGTGGAAGTTAAAGCATCCGTGAGGTTAATCATTGGTTTCCCCAGGATCTGCTAAGGGCAGAGGAGAACAACATAATTCCCAGGCAAGTATCTAGTGGGCCGTTTTCACTAACCTATTCCAGTGCAGAGGCCTCCAAAACAGCATCGTTAGGATGAGAATAGCTTAAGCATTTTGCCCTTCAGATTGATCACCTAATCACAGCTCAGGCCTGAGTGGCCAGTCTCTCAGGGACATAAGTGATGACTCTGATCCCTCAGGAAGAGACCGGTGGTCCGGCTTTGGGAGAGGCATGTTCATGGTAGACAACACCTGGGCAGCATTTGAAACCCGTCAGCTTTAACATCTCTGCTTTGGATTCCGGCAAGGTTCCAGGATAAACATGCCCAGGGATAGTCAGATGTAACGTATTCTTTAAAAATTGATTACAGCAGTGAAAGAAACAGAGCATATATCCTGATTATTTGCAAAAGATGAAATGCAAGCAAGACATACTTGTTAATTTTTTTCTCCTCATTCTCTTGGCTGTACTATACGCTTGAATGCAGAAACAAAAAATTTGAATTGCCAAGTTATCTTTTCCTGAGATTGGTAAATTAACTTAAAAGTCTTATTAAAACCTGTGGAGGAATGGTTAGCAGCTTTCACGATTTATGTGCTCCCTAAAACTTTGGGTGTTGATCTCCATGAAAAAAAGTCCTTGTTTATATTACACATCCCAATAGGTTACATTTCCAATTCCTGAATGTGGGATATTATCAAAACTACTGAATAAGCTGGTCATGGAAACTGGACCCTGTCACTATGTGAAGCATTTGCCTCGCTGTGAATTAATGACACGAATTCTTTAACATTTTTTTAAAGAATGGATGAGAAACTCTGCAGTATCTCTGAATGTGGCAAGACAGGGAATTCTCGTTGGACCACATCCTCGGGTTCTTCTCTCATGTTCAATAGACCCGGGTGATAGTCTGTGTTGTCAGGTGCAACGCCGCTCCCCAGCCCCCAGTGTTCCATCCTACTCTGGCCTGTGACCTCTTCAGGGGGTTCTGATGACACTCCTCCACAAGGGTTGGAAGGAGACATTGTAACATGAGGATATTCATCATCTTGAAACAAAGATTAATGGAGAGGAAAGTCTCGGGGTCTGTGTGCTCCGATGCAACTGCTGTTGGGGTGTGGCTGCAGTGACCATTATGCTCCCAGCAGTCCCCACAATGGCTGTCTCAGACGTTTGATCTCCTGGTGCAACCACAGAAGCTGTTGACAGAGCTGAGCGCTCGTGGTTCAGTGTCTTCCGTCAGATTTTGTGGCTCTGACCCTCCTCTGCTCACCCCCTTCCCATTCCTAACTGCTGCATTGATTGCTTTGTAGTTGTTTCCTAGGAGCCACTGTGTGTAACTGGATTTCACAGTGTCTTTAGGGACCCACCCTCACTACACGAGTCACTGTACAACAGCGACTTATCCTGGTGTAGCCCGTGTTCATCGTCTCCAGTGGAGCTGTGAAGAACCCTGCTTTCTCGGAGCTCCTCTCATTCTCATGCTGCTGGGGCTGCTTACGAAGTTGAGCATCCCGTCTTTGGTCTCATTAACATTATTCTTTTCATCGATTATTTTGAAGTCGGATATGACTTTGTTAATAATGTGACACTGGCTGTCACAGGAACTTTTATGTATCTTCCCCAACAGCTCTGTGAAGTAGACCTGTGATCCACACATTACAGGGGGGACACTGAAGCTCAGAGAGATGGAGTAGCTTCCTTCACTTCACAGTTTCTTGGTACATTTTGTGTCTCCACCTGGAGCTCCGCCTCTCAGGTGTGTGCACTTAGCTGGTGTTCCACTTTATGCCTCTCTGCCAGCCTCCCCAAAGGCACACGCCCCATCCTGAGTCCATTGTCTGCTTGATGGCAGTCACCCTGCACAAACAGGCTCCGGGCAGGGAGTGGACTAGCGGGCATGGTCCTCCGGCTTACCCTGGGCAGGTTCTAGGTTCATGGCGAGAGCTGGAGCAGTGGAAGATACTGACCGTCACTCACCTGGAAGGTATCTTATGGAGAAATACTCCACTGACTTTTTGCAGGTGTCATGTCTTCTTTGTCTTCATTGCTCCTCTGGGCTTTCTCCTACAGTCCATGCTGTGCAGTAACATAGAGAACAGAGACTGGTGAACATCATACTGTTGCCCTGCACCAAACGGTCACATCACTCATTTTTCTAACTATGAAACAAGTACACACTTTAAAAAAAGTCAAATTGCACTGATCTATGTAGAGTAAAGTGAAACATTCCCCTTTCATCCCCTTCCCTGAAAACTCACTCTCCTACTCAGAAGGAACTATTGTTAAGAGGTTGTGACTTATTCTTCTGGAAATTTCCTATGAATTTGTAAATACACAAAGTTTTTTTAAACATAAATTACATAACTACATCGTTTTTCAATTTGTTGTTTCCCAAGCCATATATCATAGACCTCTCTCCTTATCAGTGCACATCATTTTAACTTACCTTTTTAGAAGTTTTAGAGGTATTCCAAAGAATAGGCATACCATGATCTGTTTATATCTTCTTTGATAGCAAAGGGATTACATCCAGTTTCACTATTATACATAATGCTGCTATAAGAGCCTTGTGTGGAATTTATTACACTGCTTTCAACTCCTCGATTTGCTTTGTTTCCTTTTAGTCAGAGACTATGATATATTTGTAACAATTTTGTGGTAATTATTTTATAGGGAAATTAATTTTATCACTGAATAACGACCTGTATGGGGAAGCTGCACTTCAAGGTCATCCATCTCAGTATTCTGGAGAAAAATCATGAAACTTAGAAGGTATTATGCTTGCTCCATCACATTCTAACAAGTCATGTTAACAATTTAAAGTTGAATCTTTGAATAGCCTCTACTCTTTCTGTTCAAATGAAGGATGACGTTTTCTTGTCTTGAAAACTTCTGACTCCAGGGGCTCTCAGCTGTGCTTCAGAGAGTGTAAGATATTGGTGTTGTATTTATTTCTCTTCACCTATAGGCTGCGTCTTCTAAAGATCATAGAATTGAACATGGTCCAATCGATATATATGATTTGGTTCAAAAATCCAAAGTAATGAACCCAAGATAGGAATCTATAACTTTGGTTCTTAATAAAGAATTTCCTTTGATATCCTTAAGTCCCTGTCATTACTTGTAAAACCTCACCTATGGGTGAAGAGATGTGGTTCTGCTGACAATGTCTGGCTTGAACATCCATAGTTGATCCTGCCACATCTGTAGGTAGATTAGACTTGACCTCTTGATGACCTCTGCCCTTGGTCTTTGATCTGGGAAAAATAAGAATTTAAAAAAGTTGCAGTTATTAGCACTCAATGCTAGAAACGCCCATTAAAGAGTGAGTTTGGTTTGGTAAACCAAAGGGAGTATAAGCAGAACAAAGTCTTTAATATCTATAAAATTTCAAAAAATTCTAATTTTTAAAAATATAACTCTAGTTTTGCCACACTGCAAACTGTGTATATATGAATGAAGTATCCCTCTGTCCATTTCTTAAGTTGTTTCCATTGATTTGATGGATTTATCTTCTAACCCGGATTCCAAATGTGAAAGAACATCTTGGTCCTTCAAAGAAAAGAAACCATTGAAATTTAATTTTCTTTTAGCTCGGCATCCCACAGGTTTGAGGAATAAATGATCATGTAATGATACAATGATTTTGAAACCTAATTGTTAATTAGGGGGGTGTAAGAGATGATTGAATGGTGGTTCATCCCTATGGTCAGGGGTATTGTACAGATGGACGTGTAAACACGATTCAGGAAGCTGCTTCAGCTCCGTGACATCCCTAAGAACCACAGTGCAGGAGGATCTAGGTACACAGCCGTCTGCCTCGATCTCCTGGGTTACATGTATATCCAGGGGTCTTGACAGAGGCTTCAGAGCAGCTAACTTTTATCTATTTCTCCCTTTCCTTATCTCCAGTTTATCTCAAACAGTCCTGACTACCATATTTTAAAGTAAGACCAATTGTAGTTATCTACATGAGTTTCTTGTTCATTATTGCAGAGTAATAATCAAGGATACCATTAAATATCATTTAATTGACCTTATTAAATTTGTTTTACCTTATAATTGATTAGAACACTGCGTTTAGTTCGGCGTTTGATATTCACCAAGCGTGTTAATCTGCTTACAACTGCTATGTGCCTCATTCCTCTTAGAAGTGTATCTTTGGCCCATCACAAGATTTTAATGACTCAAATCATCATAAATTAAGATAATGTCCCGTCTTTTGGATGATAGGGAGGCATATGGGTCCATTTTGGAAATATGCCCATCTGTCTTTGCTCCCCATGGGAAGTTTCTGGTCACTAGGTCTCCAGGTGGCTTGCACAAGCCCTAGGTCTGTAACAGCTTGGTGCCTCTCCTTCTACTTGGGGTAGAAATAAAGGAGATTAGAGAGACTTATTAAAGTTTTGGTTGCATGAAGTCTTCTATGAAGACCATCCATGCATATTGTTCTGGATAGCTCTCTGTTCCTAAGACTACTAGTTATTTTAAGGGCTTGTCGGGAACTGTGAAAGGTCTGATATTTTACCTTACCTGCAAGCTAATAAGTTAGCCTACAATGGTTTAGCAGATGCTGACAAAAGACATAAGACCCATGGGTCAGAGACAAAGGACTCAATGACACAGCAATAGCAGTGGCCAGAGTATCATCATCTGCACCGGCTCACTAAATCTCACTTCCTACAGGGTGATACACAGTGGGCCAGGTGACATGCAGAGGGTTGCAAGATCTCAGAGCCTAAGGAACTCAAATCTTTGATAAGGGGCAGGATGTCTGCTAACCTTTGTCCTGGAGGGTGTTATTTTTATTATACTGGGCAGTAAGCAAGCCTGCCCTTTGTTCCAGAGTAGGCCACTATTTCTATCTCCCAAGGCTGACAGCTCTACACACATCCTTGAAAAGATAACCTGGTCTTACTGATTTTCAAAGATAAGCTTGAATGAGACTTGATCATCATTCAGTTCTTCTGTTTCCTTTATTGAGATTGTGCAAACATGCTCTTTTCTCTGTAAAGTTCACTAACTTTATTCATACATAAGGGATGCTGTTGGTTTTATTTATTAAGTTGAAATTGTCTTATTAGAGCAAATGATGAAACTGTTATGGGTTGGATCTGAAAGTATGATTTCCAGGAAAAATGTGAAAGAAGATTAGTGCGCACAGAACTTTGCCACAAAGAGCTGATAGCAACTTAAATGATTTTAATTTGAATACTGTTTTATACAACTTTCTTCCATTTACTTCATCCTCTCTGCTTCCTTTAACTCTCATATGGGAATGGGGCACTTTCAGGGGTTCACTGAACGCATTTACAATATTCAAATGGTTTTGTCTGTTGTGGTTTTTTTTATTGAGGTAAAGTTGACATACAACATTATCTCAGTTTCATGGGTATAACATAATGATTCAATGTTTGAGTATATATTGAAATGATCACCACAATAAGTCCAGTTAACATCCGTCTATACATAGTTACAAATATTTTTCTCTTGTGATGAGGACATGGCATATTTCAAGGTGCAGAAGAATCAACGATGGTGTCATATTTTTCTATATACAGCTTGATGAATTTGGACATAAGTATACACCCTTGAGACTGTCATCACCATCAAGACCACAAACATATTCATCACCTTCCAAAGTTTTCTCTCACCTCCTTTATTACTATCATTCTGTGGTAAGAACTCTTAGCATCTACTCAAGTAGCAAATGTGATGTATGCAATAGAGTTTTGTTAGCTGAAGGCACTACGCAATATCCTACATCTCCAGAACTTATTTATCTTGATAACTGAAACTTTGTATCCTTTGATAATCAGCTCCCCATTTCCCCATCCCTCCAGCCCCTGGCAACCACCATTCTAGCCTCTGCTTGTATGAGTTTGACAATTTTACATTCCACATATAAGTATTTGCCTTTCTCTGTCTGCCTTATTTCACTTAGCATAATATCTTCTAGGTCCCTCATGTTGTCAAAAATGGCAGGAATTCCTTCTTTTTTCAAGGTTGACGAATATTCCATTTCTTTATCCATTCATCCATCAATGACGTTTAGGTTACTTCCATATCTTCGCTATTGTGAATTAGCTGCAATGAACATTAGAGTACAGATATCTCTTTGAGACCCTGATTTCAATTCCTGTGTGTATACACCAGAAGTGGGATTGCTGGATCATATGCTAGTTTTCTTTTTTGCAGGAACCTCCATACTGTTTTCCATAATGGCTGTACTAGTTTATATTCCCACAAGGTTTCCTTTTCTCCACATCTTCACCAATATTTGTCATCTTTAGTTTTTTTGATTATCGCCATCTTAACAAGTGTGAAGTGATACCTCATTGTGGTTTTGATTTGCATTCCCTGATGATTAACGATGCCAAACACCTTTTCATACACCTGTTGGCCACTTGTATATCTTCATTGGAAAAAGTCTATTATGGTCTCTTGCCCACATTTTAAATTGACTTGTCTTTTTGTTATTGAGCCAACAGAAAAAAAGGAGAACAAAATTTCTAGGCGTTATGGGTGCTCCCCAGTTGATGCAGACGGTTTTGTGTTTACAGTGGTACCAAAAGGTCATGTTTCGTGCTTTTTCTTCAGCTTGTTATAAGACCAGCAGTAGCTGCGGCATGGCAGATAATCGGGATCTTCTGGGTTTGGAGGTTTACAAAATAAATGAGTGGTAAGGAGTTTTTTATATTTCCAAGGAAATTATTGTGATCGTAGTCCATGGAAGCCAGGATTAGATAGGTGTAGGAGGAAATTAAGGTGAGGATTGGTGATCTGGCATTACTTCTGATCTTGAGGGACAGATATCTACTGTATGAGTGTTTGAATAAAAATATTAGGGAACAGGAATTTGTGGTGGGTGACTATGTTTTCTGAATTATTTACTTTTGAACATAACCACTAGGATTATGTGAACATCTGGGAGATTGGAGGAAGTCGTTAACAGGAGGTGGTTGATAATATCACTATTGATTTAACCTCTATGAACACCAAGTGGTCAATGGATTAAGCAAATGAGTAGACAGAAAACACAGAAATGGTAAGATTTGGGTTTTAGTAAGGACTGGGGACTGACTGTCCTGAGTGGGAGTGCCAGGACTTGTGCGGTTGAGAGTGACAAGGACAAGAAGAGAATAGAATCACACTCAAACAAGGAGGGGGTGTTAACAGGATGGAGGGGGAGAAATGATCTGGAGTAGCCTTGAATTTTGACCTTGAGCTTTCTGTTCTTGATGCAAATCTGCCTGATGACATCCCAGGACACAGGTCAGATCTATCCCCAGAGGATAGAGAGGGGGTGGAAGTACAAAACAGCCAGGATAATTGTCCTAAAAAGGTAGGCTTCTTTTATCATTTGACCCACTTTCATGATTGGTTTTTGTAGGATAAGAGGAAAAGAAGGATGATAAGAAGGATGACAGTCACGTCTTCGCAGAGGAAGCAGCATAACTGTGAAAACCAGTCCAAACCATAGCCTGGTTTAAGCATCTCCATGCCTTTGAGGCTGTCCAGTGACATATTCAAGAGGATGATGACTAGAATGCCATCACATCCTGGCAATGACGGGTCTCTGGGAGGATTCCTTGGACCAGCCCCACCAAGTCTGCTGGGCCGAGAGACCGCAAGGACTCCAGGCCTGCAGCAGTGCAGGACAACTCGTAAGTCCTTTCAATCTGGCCAAAGCATTGCAAAAACTTGCACCTAGTCACACAGGTGAATCCCTGCCAGGTGTGCCCGCAGGTGGTCTGCATTCCAGGTCCCTTGAGCACTCCTGCTGGTCTTCAGATTTGGCAGAGATGATTCCAGGAGCTGATATGGGCATTCCACAGCTCGACTGCCAACAATTTCTGACGACTGAGGAAGGTATCAGGAAGGAGGAAAGGGCAGTGAAGAGCACAGGAGCGATACTGGTGATAGCACTGATGGCGGACAGACTTGCTAGCGAGGCAGAGAAAGTGAAGGGCCAAGAAGGCCATCACGACAGCAGATGAAATGGAGCAGGCACCTCAGTGAGGTCTCATGGCTGCGTCCCTAATGTTTCCTTGCTTTGAGCTCTTGAACTTTTAAAATATACCAATACTTTTCTTGTATTAAACTCTGCTGCGTGACATAGAAAATATAGATAGCGGTTTCTTTCTGAGGTGAGGTTGAGTTGCAGGTGAGGAGAGAAAGATCTTCCTTTTTCATGCTGTTTTCTCATTTTCCTTTACTATGTACAATATTTATTTGTATTTTAAAGTCAGCAGCCAGTTATCAACGTCACGGGATGATTCGGCTTTTCCCATCACAGTCACAGTAAAACCTACATAAAGTGGATTATTCTTTTTGTGTAATATTCCAATAGACTCCAAAATATTATTTCAAATCACTTTTGTGTCTATGTTCTCAAATTAGATATTTACTTCTAGGTCTCCATTTTTCTGTTCTCTGTTGCATGCCAATTCAGAGTTGCATCTAAGGAAATACCAGATTTCCAACAGTTTTTTAGATCCATATGTGTTGGAAATGTGATTCATGGAAATGGACATGGCAGTTGGGGGATCGTGCTATTACCGAAAGAGAACTTTTCAGCATCAGTAATGCTGAAAGAAACCACTGCTTGTTGGGATTTAGTTGTCTATTTGAGGGATCAAGCTTTCACTGTTGGCACTTCTCTTTCTCTTTGGAGGGAATGTACGGCCTTCCCAGTATTTCCATTACGAAATCACTTTCCTGGGTGGCTGTGCCATGTCAGGAATGTCTTGAGATGACGGGAACCAGGGTTCATCCTCAAATTCTGGCTGTTCTGACAAGGCTTCCCTGGCAGAGTGCAGCCTGTGTGTCTGGGTGACACTTGCAGCCATCAGAAAGGAGGGGATACCTCACAAGTGCCAAGCGATTCATCTGTCCCTTGTCTTACAGGGTGTTCCCAAGTGATGAGGTTCAAAATGCCACTTGGTAACCATTTGAAATCTCCTAGTCATGGGGTGGGTTCTCTGTGTGAGCTCAGAGCAGTGTCTGTTCACCACCAGATGGGAAGCATTTCGGTATTTTAACTGATAAGGCTGTGTTCATGCACGTCCATGGACCATCAGTTCAGTGGCATTCCCTGCTGGAGCCCCCCACACCCCTGTCATACCTCATCTTTCAAAGCTCCAAACAGTCTTCACACCCAGGAGGTTGTGGTAATGTAACCACAGCACAGGATTGGGGAAAAAAACACAACCACCCAGGGGTGACACATTTTAAGGGCTCGGGCCCAATTGCCCCATTTGGACGAGTTGGTAACACCAACACTTAGTATGTAAACTGGAGGATTGTCCAAGATCACGGACCTAAGAACGACACGGGCTCAGATGTCACCTTGGACAGCAAGGGACAGTGTGGAGTCACTCACTGGCCAGGATTATGGTCCCTTATACTGTCAAAGTAGAGCTCACCGGGGATCCTCTGGCCAAGCCAGAGAGGAGGCTTGGGACCTTCTAGGGAATTTCTGCCCTAAAGGGAATTGCTTAAGGAAGGCAGGGGTGCTGAAAATCCTAGTTCACAGGGAGCAGTCATGTTTATGGAACGAGGCCCAGCAGTAGCCTTAAAAGGTGCATCACAAATCTTTCCACCTGGATACAAAACAAGCAGGAAAAGGAATTCAGAGTCTTGGACAAGGATCACAGCAGGATTCAAATCTAGGTCAGGGGTGAACAGGGAGCCCCTAGAGGGGCCTCAGGAGCTAGGTCCTTCCTGCCTTTAGTCCATTTGCAAATGAGCTTCCTTGGGCCTTGTCCTCTCCAAGTGTACGTTTTGATCTTTTTACATTGTTTTCCCCACTAAGAGCTGATGCAATTCCAGAGATTGAACTAGAAAACTACAAGTTCCTAAAATTTAGTCAAAAGAAATCTCAACAAGAGAAGCAGAAAATGTTCCCTGTTCCTCAAGAATGTAGAAAGGCAGCCCCTGCCTGTGGCACGACATGGTCCTGGGTAGTGCTGTTTTAAAGACACCCACATTTCAGTGGTTGTTGCTCTGCCTGTGAAAGTACCTTCAACATTTAAATCCCAAGAGAACGGGCGGGGAGCCATGTCTGCTCCTGGAGGAGTTGAATGATACTGAAATGAACTGGTCTTCGGAATTAGGGGGATTTGGGGGTGTCCCCACTAGCCAGGGAAGGGGCTGGCCCTTCTCCCTTATCCCACGTACAATAAGCTGATGACCCGGAAGAGTTCGTGATTCAAGGAGAAATGTGAGATTCAGTGTCTCACTTACATGCCTACAGAAAGCGAGAGAACCACACCACAACTCCCAGACTGTAAAGGGAACAGGACTTTAATATAATATTCAAATATGGCATTTATTGTTTACAACAAATAACTTCTGTGCCTCCCCAGTGGGTGAATAGTTGCTGGGGTAGAGATATCAGGGAGCTGAGGTGGGTGTGTCCCCTCTCTCTTGGGCGTCAGGGGTCGCAGGAATCAGCTTACAATGCTCCCCTTCCCATCAGGTGGGAGGAGCTGGCCCAGTGTATCCCAAGCCTCCCAGCTGTGTCCCCGCTGCTGAGGATGGGGCTGTGATCGGCCACTGGTATGGGGCTCACTGTTGGGGCCTGGGGACTGAGTAGAAGAGTCGGGTTATCATGGTGGCCTGGAAGAATCATGGCCCCCACCCTGTCCCCACTGCCCTGGGTGCTCCAGACCCTGTGATCAGTGCTGTCAGCCACCAGTACCCCATTTGTCCCTGCCACGCGAGTGATCATTTAGTATCACCTATTTCACAGAGGGGGAAATGGAGTCTCAGGAAGCTGAAGAGAGTCACCCCAATCACAGGACTGCTCAGTAGTGGAGCTGGGATCCCAGTGCCAGCTGTTCGACTACCCAAGGCCATGCTTAGCCCGAAGCCTAACTGAACCTATAGAAGTCAGTCACCCCGGCCCAGACACTCACTCACCCCTGACCTTGATGATGGCGGGTTCTTCTTGGCCTTGAGTATTCTGCTGGCCAACTAGGTCTGGGGGTCCAGCTCGCAGGACAGGCTGTAGCTCCAGGACAGAGAGGCTCCTGTGAACCTAAGAGAAACCACACCTCAGGTGTCCCCTCACTGCCTGCCCAGCAGCTGGAGTCTGAGTGTCCCAGAGGTCGCCATGCAATAAGGCCTGGGGCTGAGTGGGGGGCCACGGAGACAGGATCTCTGGACTGGCCAACAGGGAGAGTCCACCCCTGACCTTACCCAACTCCTGTCCAGCCTCACCTATCATTCTCCTTGAGCAGCTCCATGTCCTGGAACCAGGCCCCAAATCGCTCCTCGGGCTCTAGGTTGTAATTCTTTGTGGCCACCTGGAGCAGCAGGATCTCCCTCATGACTGGGTATTCCTGGGACCAGAGGGAATGAGAGGCTGAAGTTAGGGCCTGGGTGAAGGATGCTGCATGGGCCTTGTCGGGTGTCAGGGGTGGGGCAGGGACCAGTCCTGGGAACTGTCCTTCCCTCCAGTTCCTACCAGGTTTTACCTGTTCTCAGAATGAAAATAAGCAGCGTCTCCTCCAGGACTTTCTCCTTGATGCCATCCTCCCCTCAACCCACCTGCCAACTGGATGGGTCTCCCACTTCTCTGTTATCAAACTCGTCCACTCAATGTAAGATACAGGGGGTGGAGCCAGGGACTGTTCTGCCCAGAGGGTCTCTGAATTCCTCCTCTTTCCCCTCCCCTGAAGGGGGTGCAGCAGCTGTTCACTTCAGTCCTCTTCTCAGGTTGATCTCATTCTCCTGGAAGGCAGACAGCCAGAGTCCATCAGACAGAGCCCCCTAGCCTGACTAGCCCCCTATGCCCACCCCTTCTCATGTTGCACTACTGCCAGGTCCCCAGAGGGGGCCGGGCATGCAGAGAAAACAGGACTTGGACCTAGGCCTGGCTCTGGGATCCAGAGAAGGGGGACATGGGGGAGAGGCTAAGGGACGTGGCAGCACAACCCTCTCTGATGACAGACTTGGAGTCTGAGGCCTCAGGCAGAGGGGACTGCTCAGCCACTTATGTGCTGCCTGACTTGGAGGGGCCCGAATAGTTCCTCCCTCCACGGGCAGCATGGGAGGGAGAGGCTGAGTCCAGCTCAGATAAAACCTCACGCAGCTGTGCCATCAGGCAGCTCTGAGCTTCCCCAGCCTGGGGAACCGGAATGGGTGTCTCAGGTGGAACCTCTGTTCACTCATCCCTAAGATGTGCCTGATGCCCCAGCTCCCAGAGGCGGCTGTGAGGCTCTCAGGAGAGATGTACCAAGTGCTGAGAGCTCAGAGCTCAGTTCAGGGGCTCCCACATCCCAATGCTCAGGATCCTGGGCCTCAATGCCTGGTCCTCAGGTGCACCCACCTCTAGATTATCACCCATCAGCAGGTGCAGCATCAGCAGGTGACCAAGGAAAGTGCCAATATAGGGGATGACACTCTGTGACATCAGAGTGTGGGTGGGATGAGTCCTTGCTCTCAAGTCGGCCCCCTGCAGACCCTCCCCTGAAAAGTCCTCACTCTCAGCCTCCTGGCCCACCCCAGGGTTCCCACGGGGAGCAGTCTAGGACCCTTAGCAGCCTCCCCTCAATTCCTCCTCCCTTCACACCCCAAGAACACCACACTCCTCCTCCTCACCTCCCAGGGCAGGCTTCTGGCAAATCACAGGGTATGCGGTCCCTGGTTCTCCCAACAACAACCATCCTGCACCAGATCTCCCAGGCCCTCCTCCTGGTCACTTCTACTGGGGGATTCAGGCACTGTGGCAGCAAGAGGAAGGACCGTCCTCTCTTGATTTGAGGCCTCCAGCTGGGAGGGCAGAGCCCCTCCCCCACAGGCACACTCACCTGCTGCTGCTGCTGCTTCTCCTGCACTCTATTGGGGCTGATCTGCGGGGGGGTAAACGTGGAGGGCCCCTCCTGCCAGGGTCGAGGAGAGTGTCAACGGGCCATACTACCCTCACCCCATTTCTCTCCAGCACCACTGGCCTCCGAACCTGGACATCTGACTCAAGTCAACTGGTACCAATGCCAATACATCCTCCAAGATGTTGTGATTCTAGAACAAGCCCAGCTCCAACTTTCACTCTGGGTGTGAGCTTGGGCTTTCTGTCTGGCCTCCCTGAGCCTGTTTTCTCATATGGAAGGTGTGAGAACTCCAGCTACCTCACAAGTACTCCTGATGACTCAGTGTCACATGACTGTCATCATTGTGCTCGCCCTCACCCCTCCAGGTGGAGCAGGCAGAAAGCTCCCACAGTCCTTTCCACCCTCTTAACTCATCAACACCCTGTGAGCCCTGCACCACACAATCACCATCCTTCCCTTCCCTGATGAGGAGACAGAGAACCAAACAGGGGCAGTGAGTTGCTCAGGGGCCCAAAGAGGAGAGGCCGCTTGCCCCTCCCAGCCAGATGCCCTGTTCCCACATCCTCACCTAACCCGCAGCCCCACCACTGACAACAGTCCTGTCCTCTGAGCTCTCACAGCTTGGTCCTGGGCCGAGCAGTGGAGAGGACGGGGTGTCTTGGGCGTCTGGTTGCATGGCTCCTGCCTGCCCCAGTCTCGTGGAGTGTCTGGCCCCCAGGCTTGGCCAGAGGCCATGCCAAAGCCTTCTCCTCACCAAGGAACCCCTCAGGACATTCCCCTGCCCTGAACTCTTTCTTTATCCACTCAGGAACTGAACCCCCAATGTGCCACCTCTGATCCAGAGGGAAGGTGGTGACAGGACGCTTTGCTTCCTCATTTACGTGAAGCTCCTAACGTCCTTTCAGCAGGATCCACTAAGAATCCATGAGTTGCCTAGACGCTTCTAATAAGCCCCTGGGGGCATATGTCATTGCCAACCAGGCACTCAGATGAGACTCTTGTGGTTGACTCGAGTGACTGCTCTAAGGGTCCGGGGGTGGTCCCCGAAAGCACACACATCTGTCTCTGGTCTAGCCGTTCAGGCCCAAGGATGAGCAGCCTGTTTGTCCACCTGGACCATGGGAATCCTCTGCCATGCATGTCCCTGGGACAGGCAGGGTGTCCTCCCCTTGGAGACATGGTGAAGACAGAAGGAGCAGCAGGGGCCTGGCTTCCTGAGGACAGGTTAAGGCTGAGGGCTAAACCCACTGCAACAGCTTGGAAGAAGCTACATCCAGCAGGATGGACGTGCATGGAAGCCAGAGACCTGCTGATGGCACCAGATCAGCAACTCCTCCTGGAACAGCCCAACCAACACCACTGTGTCCCATGACCAGGGCCTCCTGCCCAAAAATGGCACCCTGCTGCCCATGAGCTGAACAGATCCCTCTGCTTGTTAACCTGGACAAGATAGACTGTAATGTTTCAGAGAAAGTTCAAGTGAGAAACTATCAAAACCACAGCCTGCCCAGTAACCCTGCCCCTCTCCCCCTTCCTCTTTTTCCAGACCCGCAGCCTCCACTCTATCTTGGTCATCAGTTCTCTGCTCAAGGACTCATCTTGGCTATAGAGCTCCTTAAGTTTTTCAGAGCTTTACCTGAGGGGAGGGGAAAGAGGGAAGGGTAAATTTAGGGATAATGTGAGGGGTCTGAGTGCAAATCCCTTTTCTTTGACAACCCAAGAGATTCAACCTGCCTGGAGGAGTGTTCTCACTGGGCTCCTCTGAGCACTAAGGTCTCATGGGACTGGGAGGGGGCTCTCCTGTTGCTCACTGGGGTCTCCACTCTCCAGCTCTACAGAGCAGCTCTGTTTTGACCACTATGAATTTCAACTGACCATAGAGTTCTGCTGCTATAAACACTTGAAAATCTCCAATGTGGCTCAACCCAATAGCTGACATTTAGGGAAACCGAGTCCTGAAGCAGAACTGGTTCACTAAGGACACCAGGAGACTTAGAGACCAACTACCCACTCCCAGGCCCTGTCCCCATCATTTGCTGCCTCCCAGGAGTTCCCGGCTGACTGAGGCGCCAATGGCAGACATACAGGAGATCCCCCATCCATCCTGGTCCTCCTATGGAGAGAGGCCTACCCACAGGGAAACTTACCCCCATGTGTTCTTCAGGTGGCTTGTGGAGGTTTTCTGCAGAGCAGAGATGAAAGTGCGGGACGAGGAGAAGTTCTTCCAGATCTCACACTCCTGGGGAAGGGAAGAGAATGAGGTGTGAGGTTGGGCACTGGAGCCCCGCTTGCTCTAGCTTCAGTCCCCTTCTATTTACATCTCCCCTCCTGGATGAGACAGATTCTCAGGGAGCCCCAGAAGGACATTTAGGACCCAGAAAGTAACACTCACAAGGAGGAGGAGTTTAGCTCAACCCAGGGAAGGAGCCAGGTAGGAAGTGAGCATCCTCCCACTAGGACCTGGAGTCAAGCAAGGTCAGCGGGGCCTCTGGCAGGAAGGGCCTAGGGACTTGCAGGAGCTTAGACCACACACTTCAATCCTGGGAGCTGATAAAGGTGGAGAGGCAGTTCCCAAGTCTCCAGAGAGGGGCTCCATTGGGCCTCCCACGGTACACCTGGGCCACCTGGACCCAGTGCTCTACCACCCTCGCCCTGTACTGGGCTGTCATGCTCGCGTCACCGAGGCAGGTGGTGATGACGAGGCTGGCCACCCTTCTGAACTGGTCGATGGTGGCCTGGATGGTGGGCGTCTAGTGCTCACTACCAGGCTTATTCTTCTTGTGCCAGGTGGATCCCAGGCACTGAGAGGGCACCACCTTCCAGAAGAGCTCCTGGGGGACAGGGGAAGTGTCATCCAGCCCTGCCACAGGCCACCTCTGTGTCCACAGCCACTAAAGTCCCACACAGTTGTCACAGTTTAGAGCTAGAGCTCAGGAAGCTCAGGATGTGGCCTGAGCCTTGTGAGAGTCCCTGGGTTTTCTTCTCTGTCCACCGAGGGTACCCAACACAGGATGACCCAGGGCCCAATCACGGTAGGGAAGGGAGAGGGGTATTTGCACCCAGCCCGTCCTGGCTAACTCCAAGCTCCAGATGATGGCTCAACTCTGCTCATCCCAAGGGGGCATCTGCCACCACCCTGATCTCCACTCTGGTCCCACTCTCCATTCTGATGCACATTCCCCCGTGGCAGCTACAACCACTGGCCTTGTCTGTCTCCCTTGTAGTGAAGCACACATCAGGTGTCAAGTCCTGAGGCTGTTGAGCCTCCTGAGGAGACGGCTGGGCCACTGTAGAGCTGGCTGCACACACTGAGCGCCCCTCCACCACTGATGGGCCAGGCCCTGTCCAGCTTTCCATCTCTTCTACCTCATGGAGCCAGCACAGGCACTCTGTGCAGCAGGTCCTGTTAGTGTCCACCTCTACGGTCTGCATGTGGACAGCAAAGGCTTGGGGGTTCCGGGAGTTGCCCAGGTCATATGGTTGGTAAGGGGTGGAGCTGGGATTTGGGCCCAGATCATGGGAGTCTGGATTAGAACTGGGGCAACGATGGCAGAGGGAAGGCCTGTTCCACCCCGCCCTGAGAGCCCAGCTGCTCACTGCATCCATCACGGCCAACCGCTCTACCACCTGCTTAGGAGAGAAGGCCGTGAGGTTGGGCTTCTTCTCATGCACCTTAACAGCCAAAGGTGGAGACGGACTTCCCACTAGAAATGATGATCCAGGTGACTCCAGCTCAGCAGCTCCCACTCCTGCTGGAGCCAATGTTGGCCCTTGCTCTAGCTCCAACACTGCTGATGGAGGAGACTCTGGCTCCAACGCTAGAAGGGGTGTTGTCAACAGAGCTGGAGCCAGCTCTACCTCCACCACTGCCCACTGCTCTGCTTCTGCCACTGACTGGAGCTCTGCAGCTGGCGCTACAGTGGGATAAAGAGAAAGATTCACCCACATAGCTGACTTTCCATGTGTCCTTCTGAACACAGGAAAGATCCCACTTCCCTTCCAGGAATATCCAGCCTGCAGTCCCCCTTACCCTCTGCCTCTGCCTCAGTGGCCTCCAGAAGCTCACACCGGGCAAGGGTAAGAGGGTCATGGCAGCTCAGCTCCGAAACAGGCAAGGTTACCTGCATGTACATCCCCTTTAGCTTGAAAAAGGGACAGCCCCAGTCTGGTCACTCCCTAGTTCTGGTCCAACCTGGTCATCTCAAGGTCCTGAGTGTGGAGACCCTCTGTTCCTGTTCTCATCTCAGAGCAGCACTGGATGGTGTTTGTGGCCTCAGGCACCTTCCCCTTGCCTAGTGAGTTGGTGAAATTGAAACCATTGGGCAGCTCCTCGATGCCCTTCTTACTGGAGATCTGCAAAGACTGCTCTGGAGCTGGGCCTGAAGGAATCAGGGGCTGCCTGCACACTGCCACTGGGGTCATCCCCCAAGAGAAAGTCTGCTCCTCAGTTCAGGCACAGAGGGACATCCCTGCAAAGAACTATGGTCAGGCAGGAAAAGAGATGAAACCTCTATGGCTCAGTAACATAAGAGTAGAGGAGCTCACCTTCTCATGCTGCCAGCCATGACCTGGGCTATGAACATGACAGGCCCACCACACTTCCGACACCTAACAATCAGCTCCTGCCCAGGAATGGCCTGCCCCTCATACCTTGCCTTCTCCCCTCCACACAAACACACACAGACACACACACACACAAGATGACGGACAAGGGGTGTGGGGCTGATCAGGCGGGATCACAGTTGTGTCCTGGCCTGCACTAACCTTTCCTGGGCTGCCCCGTGTTACCCTTCACTGCCTCCTGCCAGACACCCAGAGGCGTCGGGGATGAGGGCTGAGCCAACGTCAGCAACGACCAAAAAGTTTCTCTTTCTGGGTTTTTTTGTGCCTAGATCCTCCAAAAGTTGGGATACAACAACAAAATATTTTTTCCTGTTGACTGTCTCCAGTCAAGTGAGCTGGATGGGGGGCTGTGGGTGCCTGGTTACCAGAGTTCTAAGATCTTTTGAGGTCTATGACCAAGGAAGTGAGGTCTTTTTTCAAGACTCCTTTACCTAGGCCCCTTCCCTCAATCAGACTTGTCCAGAGCTGCCCCCTGTGCCCTGGCTGCTAACCCTCCTCCCCCATGTCATCTCCTGAGCTGTACACAAGGAGCCTACACAGCCCTAGCCACATCTCCCTGGAACCATAAGTCGGGTCCTAGCTTTGAGGACACAGAGATGAATGCAGACCTCCTTTTTCTTACCAGTTCTTCATCCTGAGAAAGTCCCTGTACCTCTCAGGTCCTCCCCAGTCTCTAAACCTGCACCATGGGGATCAGGCTAGAATCTACTTCCTAGAGATGTCGCCCAGTGTATATGACATAATATCTATTACCTCTGTGGGCTGGTGTCACATGAACCTAAGGCACAAACTTAGAGATGGAAGAATAACAAGAAGGGGTGACAGGTAGCACAGACCACCACTCAAAACAGGCCTGGATGAGTGACGTCAGCATGACGTTGTAAGGAGCTGGGCTCCTCCGTGCAGGCAATGCCAACTGCGGAGGGAGCCAGGAGGGGCGCCAAAGATTCACAGGACTCTGCAGCCCTTCTGCAGCTCACTAGTGTGGAGGGGCACCGAGGCTTCACCTTGGCCTCTGTCTCCAAGTTCACATAAAGGAGGGTCGGTTTCTTCCAAGAGTTTTATAGTTAATAGTCAAAGATTAATAACGTAATAAAGGCACAACCACTTGAGTATTCGTTTATATTGAGACTTATTAAAATATCAAGCAGGGAGGATTAAAAGAAATTCCAAAAGTATATTCTTAGTTACTGCTATTTCTTTAAATGAATCATTCTGGATAAAAAGTACTTTATTATATTTTTTTCAAGTCCCAATAATCAAGCTGAATATATCAACCAAATACTTACCACGAAGAAGAGACTGTTGCCACGCTAAAGCAGCACAAAGTAAGACTAAGCTTTTCCCACTTTCTGTAGGGCTCTCCAACAAACAATGCTGCTTACTTTTTAATCCTCGGACAATCTATTGACACAAAAACAATAAAAAAAATCAGTAAACAATTTACTTCATTAGGGTCTGTCTCCATCACAAGTACAAACACAACAAGAAGTAAGGTTGTACTTGAGGGAACATAGCAATAGCAGAAGGGAGAATTAGTATTTAGTTCAATCTAGACCTTATTCCTTTATCTTTCTCCCTAAAATTATGTTGGACTTAAAAGCATATAGGCATAAAAGAAATGAACAAAGCAATTTGTGCCTTAATGATGCAAGCACCGTCATTTCTTTAAAACTAGAGTACACTAATATCTTGGATGAAAACTTAATGGAGGATACTGCTAGGGGGAGTGTAAATCGCTACAACCACTTTGGACAGAAATTAACAATTTCTAGCAAAGTTGAAGATACCCAACACCAGGAAGTCCACTCCTATGTATATATCCAAAAGCTTTCCCACAGGAACATAAGGAAACATGCATAAGAAAGTTCATAGCAGCATTGTTTAGAATTGCAAAAGAATGTAAACAACTTAAATGTCTGTCAAAAGGAAAATGGATAAAAAAATTCTGGTATATTCATGCAATGGAATACTACACAGCAATTAAAATAGATGAACAATCAATAAGGCTACTTCTTAAAAATAATGTTAAGCAACTAAAAACACTTCTGAACAAATATGGGTACAGTATCATATCATTGTACAAAGTTTAAAAACAGGTAAAGTAATGCTCTATATTGTTTACGGATACATACATATGTAACAAAAGTATAACAACACGTCTAGGAAAGAAAAAGAATAAATTCAGCATACTAGTAATGTTACTTGCAAACAAGGTATAAAGTAAATATGGCAAAATATTAAGATTGAACAACTCTGGAAAGTTGGCTTACTCATTGGTCTATTAATTTTCTATATGATTGAAACATCTCAAAAAATATGGTGAGAAATATAGTATTCTGTGTAAAAGACAGTAAATACTTTGTAGAAGGTAGTAATTCCGTAAAGTAAATAGAAGTGCCAAATGAGCTGAGAATAGTTTTCAGAATATTCTCCTTTGCCTCCTAACCATATACAATTCATAGCGATCAGGATTATTTTTTGAAAGGTTACATGTTCTTCCATGAACCCAGCAAATATTTTCAATCCATTTACTATCTGAGAAAATGAATGTAGTCACAGATTCAGTATACGTTATGAATTATCAGCATCTTTATCTTAATGAAGACTTAACTGCTGAAAAATACTTGCAGAATTCATTATAGCAAGCTATGATGGACAAGCTTTACAAGGAAAGTTCATCTTCACCCCACCAACTGTACATTCAGACCATATTGAAGAGTCATGCTTTCCTGTTTACTTAGATTCCTAACTGCAGCAGAAATGAAAACCAAGGCTGAAACAATGCCATTCAAAGAAAACCAGATACCCAACTAGACTAGGACAGAAGTCTAGAAATAAAAAGGGGATTCCTAAATGTATCAACAAAACAAATGCAAGTAAAAGAATTTCCTAGTCTTAACCATCACAGTGGTTGAGAACATGTCTCGGAATCTGACAAATCTGGATTTGTATCCCTACTCTGCCAAAGCTGTGGACCAGGAGGTAGAAGTACGAGTTCTAGATCAGGTTCCCACAACTCAGATGTGTTTCCTTGATCATGTCTTCACTTCTCTAGACTAAGATCCTCATCTGTAATAATCCCTAATTGAAAAACTGTTGTAAGGGAGAAAATGCCTTGGCACACAGTAGGTGCTTGATAATTCTGATTTAAAGGTCAGAAGGGTATAATGAAAAGAAGATGGGCTTTGGAGTAAAGCAAGCCTAAGTGTGAGTCCCACTGTGTGAATCACTGAACCTCAGTCTGTTTCTTCATCTGTGCAATGGAGCTAAGATTATCTACCCGATAGAGTTTTGACGAAAATTAGCCAGGCATTGAGTTAAGAATTAAGTAAGTTAATGGATAGAACGTGCCTAAACTCCAGTATTTGACACAGAGGAGGTGATCTACATTAATCCCCACCTCTTCTAAACCTCCTATGCTTAATCTAGGATCCAGAGACGGAAGTCAGAGACTGTGCTCTCTTGCTATTGCATGCAGAAGTCTTGGTACATGACTGCGTTTCTCTGAAGAGAAAGTCCGTGGATTTCTCATTCCCAGAACTATATCCTAATAAAATAACTGAAAACAGAGGGGAGACTGATATGCACTGTTATCAACTGAGGACTTCCTTGCAATAGTGAAAAAAAACGGCAAAATCGACCTGGGGATGGAGGGATGGTTAAAAGAGTAATTCAACAGCTTATGAAGCCAATTATACCCTGACCCCTAGCCTACGTGTTCCAAAACAAGCTAAGAACCACTATTCTGAGGTATTTCCCAGTTCTACTATTCTGTGATTCTATCTGTGCAACTCTTGAGTAGAGATTTGGTGGACTCTAACCCCTTCACCCCAGCCAATAACGCAACTCCGGCTAGTTCCTCAGATACAGCCTAGAAATCCATCCCGCCTGCAGTCACCACAACCCCCCAGGGGATAAAGGACGAGCCCCGATCCGCCTCCCGCCATCGTCCCCGCTGCCACGAGTCAGCGGAGGGTCAAGGGGGCCCGGGGCCTCTCCTCGGGGTTCAGGACAGGATCCCTCTGGCCTCCGCGTGTTCAGAACCCCGAGGCCCGGGGACGTGGTCACCCCGACGGCCTGCACGGCGGCCAGGCGAGAGCAGAAGGCTCTCTTCGGGCAGGCTGCGCGCCGCCCCAGGAGAGACAGGCTGGCCTGTTCTGAGGAAAACCGAGGCAGCGCTGCCTGGGCTCCGAGTCCCGGGAGAAAAGGAAATGGTATCTGCGAGCACACACTGCGGAGCCTGGCAGAGAGGAGAAGCCCCAAACCTCTCGCCTCCTCACCCTGGCCGAGTGCGGACTCCCGGCGCCTCACCCACTCCCTCCTCCGCTCTCTCCAGGCCGCGCGCAAGCGCTCTTGCGGACGAATTCCTGCCTCCCGCCCCCTCGACTCCCAGCACCCAATCAACCGCCAGAGCAGAAACCAAGAAACCAGTCCCGGCATGAGGTTAGGGGGCGAGAACGCTGGCCCCCGAGAGAAGCCTCCGCAATAAAAACCAACGCAAAGTATTTCGTGGCCCGGAGGCGAACGCTTGAACAGCGAAGGATGGGAGCACAGCGCAGCGTTTAAAGGAAAAGTCTTCTCCATTTTGAGATTTTGAAACCGGCGACTTAACCCATGTATCCGTTTCCTTGAAAACTCGCAGTCTCATTCTTCAGGTCTGTAGACCAAGCGAAAGGAAAGCCTTGCTGAGTTCTTCCCAGAGCGCCCGTCAGTGCCGCTCAGCTCACATTTCCGAACTTCACGTCGGCCCGGGTGTGGCACAGACGGAGGCGGGAACTGCCAGAAGCCTGAGCCCGGCCAGGCGACAAGGCTGGTTGACGAGTGGCCGCAGACCCTCAGGATGTTCCAGTCTTCCCCGGATAGCGACTTCAACCAGAGCAACGCTGTAGAACGCTCCCGCCCCGGTCACTTCTGCTCCATCAAGGCTCATCCGCCTTCTGTCCCTCCTAAAACCGGGTTGTTATTCTTTGCCACGAAGTACACTTCAGTTTCCTCAAAGGTAGGGAGTTAATCGTGATCTCTCCAAAGTGTGATTTTGTCAATTTGTGAATAGCCTAAGCTTGGCTCCGATACTAGTGTCTCAAAAAAGTAAAACGTGAGACAGTTTCTCAAGTTTGAGCAACTAGTTTGGGGAGAGGTTTGCTGTAGGGGGAGCAGCGGGAGGAGAGTGGATTTGTTTGCTTCCCTTTCAGTTTTACTGCATCTTCCCCAATTGCAAAATGTACAGTGCTAAAAATAAATTCTACCTTTTAATTTAGTAATCTTAGACTCAAAAATTCATCCTAAAAGAGTAATCCAAAAGAAAGAAAAAGTAAAAATACCTAAATTGATAACATTGCCTATTGTAATCCTGAAAAAAGTCATCAACCTCCCGGTCTAGTAATAGCACCCTATACGGTTATGATACATCAGTTTGATCATTAGGAAGCCAATAAAATAATTATCAAAAGTAAACAACTTGCAAAATAAATTTCATATAAATTTAAATGAAAGAAAGCAGACTCCCTACAGGGTATTATGAATTCCATTATGTGAAAATATATATGCATAAGCAAAGATGGAGGGAAAGTATAAAAAATGTAACTTACTGTTAAAACAATGGAATGAAGGATAATTTATCAATACTTAAAAATATCTTCAAATTTTTATTCTGCTTTTACAATTTTTTTAAATATCAAATCCTTTAAGTAACTGCTCCAGGGAAACTACTACGATTTTCGATTTTCCTCCACTCAATTCCTAAGGCTCCCAACCGACTCTAGCCTTGTATGGCCATTTGACATGTGTGGCGTTAACAGAAGTGGATACACGTAGGCTCTGGAGCTAGACAGTCCTGGATTCCAGTCCCTTGAACTGTTCCTTTCAGGTGAACAGTAGTGAAAGAAAACATAAAAAAACTACAAGTTCATTTGATAAAGAATATGCATGTTTATAAACCAATATTCAAAATAGCTGCACACATCTGTTTTCACTTGAATAAAAAAAATCACATTGTGACAAATTTTGTAACCTTAACTTAAAATACATGAATATTAACATTTACTAATATAGTTACACATTTTGTTTACATTCATCAACGAATGTGATGAAAAACAGCATGTTATTTAAACACAGCAGGTTTTGATCAGCCTTTGAAAACTGATCCAAGAATGTGCGCTGCATTTAGTTAGAAACCATTTATTTCAACCTTTTTTGAACTCCTAGAGGTTTCCTACTCACATAAAATATTCCAAAGCCTCAGTTTAAAATAAAACAAAACAAAAGAACACAGGACCGCTGTATTTAATCTTAGAAGACTACAAAACTGCCTTGTTTAAAAATATGAAAATTCTTACAGTATTTTTTAAGTGTATGCTTTTATTTTTCACATCGAACTTACTTGATTGAACATTAAGCATCTGATATCTCAGGGAAGGCCAGCCCAGCATCCTGTTTTTCAGAGCTGACCAGGTGTTTCTGATGCAATCTATGGACCAGCAGAGACCCATTTGACTAAAGAAATAATTAATCAAGTGTTCTCTAAACATTGCTGCATAATGGAATCAACTGGGGAATCTTAAAAAAAGAAAATACTAATGCTTGACTCCCAACCGCAGACATTCTGATTTAATTGACATGGGTTACAATTGGGGAACAAGAGTTTTAACAGCTGTCCAGGTGATTTTAATGTGCAGCAAAATTTGGAGCCACCACAATGATGCAAGACACACAGTGATTTAAATCACAATTAGCCACAAATGACAGATGCCTATAGAGGAGAACTCACTTTTAAGGAAGTTTCTCAAGTTGGAAATACTTTATAGTTTCTCTCTGTTTCTTAAGATCAAATTTATGCTTTTTCTGAAAGTTATAATGACTCTTTAATTAGTAGTCTTCAGAGGGGATTTATATTGTTAAACACTCAACAATTTTTTTCAACCATTAAGTTTAGGTTATTGTATATAATCACTGCTATACACTTATCTATTACGTGTAACAATACACTGAAATTACCTTCTAGGCATCACAGTATTAAGAACCATCCATAGTTTATTGACTGTTTGAAGCATTCTCCACAGAACCCCTGAATTCAATAGCTGGTTCATATTGGATGTTAATACTTCTGCCTATGGTATAAGTTCACTGGCAGAGAGTAGAGTCAAGCGTTCTAGAATCTGTATCGTTTCCATATGTCTTACTGGGACAGCTGAAAATGCTAAAGGGGAAACTTAGCAGTCATAATCTAAATTCTATACAGCTTACCAAAGAAGAAGTAACATTGCTCTATCAGACTACAGGCCAAACAAATCAAGAAAACAACGTTGGTCTAAACGTAAAACTTTCAATCCTAGCCATAGTTTTGGCCATACTTAAAATAAGGACCTTAAGAAAAATTCATTTAGGTGTAGTTATTTCACAAAGAACAAAACATATCTCATTTAAGATATCACATTAGTGACCCAAAGACAAGGTTCATTTCCTTGGTGATTCAGAAAGATTTTAAAAATTGATTGAAATATGAAAATATACACAAGTATTGCCTTTGGTAGTCACATTCATTTGAAAGATTGGAATTTGTTGATACCTATAAGGGTGGCCCCCTTTATAGGTTATAAGCACTCAGCAGATTGCTGTTATTCAATAATATCAATCCTGTGCTCTTCAATAGAACAGACACTAACCACATCTGGCTGTTGAGCACTTGAAATGTAGCTAGTCCAAAATGAGATGTGCAGTAAGTATAAAATATACACTGGATTCCTAAGACTTAGTATGGAACAACAGTAAAATATCTCATTAATCGTTTTTTATATCGAGCACCTGATGAAATAATATATTAGATATATTGGGTTAAATGAAATAATTATTAAAATTAATTTTGCCTTTCTTTTTACTTTAATGTGGCTATAGAAAGTTTCAAATTATATGTTAAAATTATATGTGTGTCTTGCGTCTTATTTCTATTTGACAGTGGTGATCTAGAACACTATCCAGTAACCGCAAGTCCGTTGCTCTATTCCATGGCACTTATTTCTGACTTCTTTCTATCGACCTTTCACACAAGCTGTTCAGTGATATAACGTAGGACCTATGAGGTAACAGATACAAGCATATCAGAAATAAATGGTTAAAACTCCTTAAACTCAAAGAGAATTATTAAAATTATATTCACGAAAACATTATTATATCCCCAGGGAAATTCTGCATGATTTTAAGATTTCAATGAGCCTAACATCTCTTTGCACTACTAAAGGGGAAAAAGGAGTATCAATCTACTATACCTTCTTGGAGTTGTTTAAGAGAGTGGTTTTTGGCATTATTAGTCAGGAGCATTTCCCTTAACAGGGCGTCAGTCCCTGTGATTTTTTCTTCACAGATCCAATCTTTCACAATGCATAAATGCGAGTAGTTAGTTACAAGGAGACATAATAAAGCAGAATGCGACCCTTAAAAATTTACAGAAAGTCAACTGGATTCTTCATTCTTAAACACAAAACTCATCTCTCTCCTCTCTCCCCCTCCCTTCTCCCTTTCACTATCAGCAATCCAAAGGAAGTTGCACTTCTTGTGCATGCATACTACAGTTTGAGAACTTCTGTTAGGTAGTTCAGCCAGGGAATCTGCTTAGATAAAGATCCCCAAGTGATCTGATACAGGGAAGTTGGAAACTACTACTTTTATCAAAAGTTCTCAAGCTTTCTTCCACTCTATCCCAACATAAAAGTCTTTCATCAGGAAAAGTTGTTTGACATAGCCATAGTTCAAGAGTTGAGAGGGGGAGGAAAGAAAAAGAGGAGAAAAGAATGTCCATTTGGGGGAGATCATATATGATTTTAAAAAGGCCTCACTCAGAAATTCTGATGACTAGTGGTGTAGTGATTTGCATGCTCTGCTGCAGTGGCCCCAGGTTTGCAGGTTCGGATCTCGGGCACAGATCCACACACCACTCATCAAGCCATGCTGTGGCAGCATTCCACATACAAAATAGAGGAAGATGGGCACAGATGTTAGCTCAGGGCCAATTTTCCTCAAGCAAAAAAAAAAGAGAGGAAGGTTGGCAAAGAATGTTAGCTCATGGCCGATCTTCCTCACCAAAAAAATTTAAAGAAATTCTGATAGGCTTCTATAGGAGAACATGTCCTCTCCTCCAGCTCAGTTGACAATCATTGCTATACATGGGTAAAATTCAAGTTGCTCACTTTAAATACCTAAAAGTTCTCAGGCACTTTATGTATATTTTCTCATTTCACCCTAACATTCCTACAAGGTAAGCAATATTGTCTCCATTCTACTGTAAGGAAACAGGCTGAAAGACATTTATTAATATCCCAAAGTCACACAGCTAAGTATGTCACCCAGTCGAAGCAGTACTGGTGATGCCCACAAGAGGATGCATTTGTCTTCCTTCAAGAAGGGTTAAGGAAGCTCCAAAGGAATGGGAAAGCTTCCTTTTTATAAATCTAATGCTTGTTTCTAAACTTTTGCTTATACCATGGTTGACTATTCGTGACTATTATTGTGTAATATCAATAATGAGAAAGTAAATGATGATATTGTAAAAATGCCTATTTAGATATATGAGATACCACTATGCTAAGTGCTCGGCACATAAATACTTAATAAATATTTTTGTTACTATACTACTAGTATCGTTATCAGAGTTGTAAGTGTAGTAGTAATAATATTAGTAGCAACAATGGTACTTTAGATACAATCATCAACTTCTCATGCAACTTAAATCAAATGTTACCAGTGCTTAGTCCCAGTAGGGATGGTATCTGCTTCCTTTCTCATAGAAACTGCTTAAAATTGATGTTTCTGTTTGAAAAGACACTGTAACAATCAAAAGTGGTATAATTTTAAAGTTCAAAAGTCTCAATGCACAAGTATGTGTACAGTGAAGACTATCCCAGGGCCGGCACCGCAGCATAGTGGTTAAGTGCGTGCGCTGCGCTGCTGGCGGCCTGGGTTCGGATCCCGGATGTACACTGAGGCACCACTTCTCAGGCCGTGCTGTGGCAGCGTCCCACATAAAGTGGAGGAAGATGGGCATGGATGTTAACTCAGGGCCAGTCTTCCTCAGCAAAAAGAGGAGGATTAGCATGGATGTTAGCTCACAGCTGATCATCTTCACAAAAAAACAAAACAAAACAAAACAAATTTCCAAAAACAGTCATACAAGTGACTGCTTAGAATAGTACAAATCAATCTACATTTCATAATCTCTTCAATAAAACAGTTCCCAAATGCTGCCAAATACAACATAATTTCTTTGGAATTAGATTATGCAAAGACACGAGTAAATAAATGAAGACACCTGGCTGAAGATGACCAAAGAAGCTTCATGTTCCTCCTTGAAACCAACCATAACACAGAAAGAAAAAGAAAATTCCAACTTCCAGGAAACAAACCAAAAAAACCACACTCAAACGTTATTAAAAAAAAGAAAATATTATTAAAAAAATTAAATTTCAAAAATATCACTATTTCTATGACAGTTTTACACTAAAACTATTATAGTAATTCTATGCTGTGGAATATTATAGAGCAATTAGAAACAATAAGGTAGATCCACATGTACTGACATGAAAAGATTTCCAAGAAATATATTAAATCTCCAGACCAAAAGGAAAATGACAAGCACCCAGAAATCAACCCTGAAAGCACAGAAATGTATAACCTTAATGACAGAGAATTCAAAATAGCTATCATAAAAAAGCTCAATGAAATATAAGAAAACAGACAATTCAATGAAATCAGGAATTTTTTCACAAAAGAGATTGAAACAATAAAGAAAAATCCATCAGAAATCTTAGAGCAGTTAGTCTTCACTAAGTGATTTTAGAGATTTGATCAGTTTTAGAGCAAGTAGCAGGGATCTTCCTAATGCACACCCCCTCTTTTCCCAGAGTGTGTGGCATGAGGGTGGAGGCTGCACGTGCAAGCCGGTCATGACAAATGTCACTTCAGCACTGGTTTCTGGGCAGAACTGCAAGATTTAGGGTGGAGTTATTTCCTTCTTTCCTCCTTCTGGGGTGCCTCCCTCTCCCCACAGTCCCCCAGGTGGGCTCAAGCACCCAGGATGGCAGCTATGATGATGGGTGACCCGAGTTCACTTTTGGTTGGAGAGGCCTACAAAAGGCCAGCAGCAGCCTTTTGTAGGCCACATTTCACATGTGGTGCCTCAGAGAGTCTTTGGAGCCGCAGCAGCACAGAACATCTGATTTCGCTTGTTTTAGTCTCAGAGAAACTGATACATGTTGTTTTGCATGTAGTAGCATCAAAGGGAATTTGTCCTGCAGTTCTGAGTGTGCCCTGCCCTGCCTGGCTCTCGACTCTTCATTTTTCTTGCCACATCTGCGTCTGTGGGTGCCATACACCTGTCTTTCTCAGCACCTGAAGCTCAACGAGAAGCGCACACTGGCCTTGCCTCTCTGGAGTCTTCAAGGGCGCCCTGCTCTATGATCATGTACTTTGGGGCATTAGCTCTAAGCAGCCTGTCCATGGTGGCTATCTGGCAGGTGGCTCACCCTGCCTGGATGCCAACCTGGTTTCCACCCTTCTCCTTGAGTGAGTAGTGGACACCCACCCCAGCCTGCAGAGACTCCTGCCTGGGCTCTGCCAGTGAGCCTGGGGACCACCACTGTGAGTTTTGCAGGAGGAAGAGAGGAAGAAGTCCAAGCTCATACCCAACTATGTCTGGCCGTTAGTCCCTTCCAACCTCTTCAGATACTTAACCTGGTCATTTACTGGGAAAGTAACAGGTTTAAAACATGATTCCAGGCCGATGCCCACACCAGGGAGCAGAAGAACAGAGTCTTTCCCCATTAGTCCTGTTACCAGAGGGGCAGGAACTGGGCAGGGAGCAGGACAGAAGGAAAGACCAGTGCTGCTGCAGCTGCTGTACTTGTCCCTCACCCACGCGTACCAGGTTTCCAAATGAGCCTGTGGGGCCAGCACAGGCCACAGAGGAAAGGCTAGAGAGAAGCAAAATCCTTCTTGACTCTTCTTTTGGGTGCCCACTGGGCTCAGTGGAGGTCCAAATGCTTACCCCATTTCTAAGGAAGTGCTTTTGTGGGTCTTCAGACCTCCCCCCAGCTGACGGTCTCTGTCCTCAAGCCCCGGACAGAGGTGATGGTGCTCTGAGCTGACAGCTTGTGACAGCCCTTCAGGCCTGGCCTCTGAGGCCATCATAGGCAGAGTCCCCCTGAAGACAGCTCAGCCTGGGCCTCCTCCCAGCATTCACGCCTGGTGCTTGGGAAGCATGCACAGCCTCACACAGCTCCCTGTGGCCCTGAGGACCTGGGAGTTGGCCAGTCTCTGCCTTTAGAGCCTTGGGACAGGTGTCGGGTACCAGTCTCTGTGAACTTTGAGCCCCAGGGATGCTCCACATGCCTCAGCTCAACCTCACCCAGGGAAGACAGAGGCAGAATGCAGAGACACAGACAACTCACTCAAAAAACAATCTCTCTTTTGGACTTCTGAACCCATAGGCAAGGTGGGACCCCACAGCAGAGGAACCTCTCCTGGAAGGAGGAAACACACTACTATGGTCTGGTAGCTTGACAACACAAGAGTTATCTGGAGGGGAGAAAAACGTGGAAAGATCAGATGAGAGTGACTAAAAGCTGGTGTCTAATGCACAGCTCATACACGTTTACAAAATTAACATGTCAGAACAAAAATAAGCCTTGGTTCTTACAGCTCCTCACCTCCTTCTGAGATTTACTTGCTGCTGTGGGATCCAGGTGACCATCCAGAGCCCAAACGCAGCCCTGCAGGCTGTAGACATCAGACTGGAAAACCTTGCACCCTGGCATGGGAGGGCCACCGGGGGAAGATTTGAGCCCCTGGAGCCATTTAAAATTTAGGAGAAACCAGCCATGAAGACTTGGACACCATCCTCAAGGGCAGTTCCTTGCCTTGGTCTGTGTGGATGCACGGTGAAGGAGGGTGCTCCTAGGCCCCAGTGGGTGTCAGAGTCCCTGGCCCACACCAGGTGTTGTCCAGCCTGTCCCCAACACCTCCACTCGGCCTAATGGAAGAGGAGACCAGCAACCAGTAGGGTGCTTACCTGCTCCCCAAACCTGCTGGTCCAAGTTGCACTGCAGGGATTCCAAAAGAACAGAGGATGTTTTGGGGGGGAAAATAACATCTTCCATCTGTCATTCATTGCTCCTGACTAGACACATTTCATCTTTACAACTGAGACCAAATGGACGGTGAAGGAGTCCTGAGAGGAGAGGGGATGTTGGAGATGCATGACAGCTATTGCTGGGTTAGCCGGTGTGAGCAACACCAGAGCACACTTCCTGTGACCCCATTCACTCCCATTCAGCTCTGGGCTCTCTGAAGTCCCAGGGAGCAGGGGCCAAGGCTGGGGCCTTAGGAGTCAGACGGGCCCGACCAGCTATGTGACCATGGGCCAAGTGCCTCCTGGATAGGGGGACTCAGGGAGACATAGTATGTGCCGATGCTCACTTATTATTATTCTTCTGATTGCTGTTGTCTTTCCCCACCCCAGACGAGACGCTGGGCTGGATTCAGTGCACCTGCATCTATGGAGTGTCTGCCTGTGGCAGGTGCCAGAGGGGCAATGATGAAAAGGATGCTAAGGAATACTTTAGACACATCGCAGGCATCACTCAAGAGGCGTGGAAAAGTAGAGGGTGGAGTTCTCAGGAATGGATTGAGTCTTTAGAATATTTGTCCCCAAATGTCCTTAAATAAGACAGACTTTTGGTGCTAATGTGCCACATTATTAAAACAATATGACAAAATAACCCTGTAGGAATTGTGTTCACGGGTTTCCATATCTGAGGGTCTCATCTTTGCAGGGCCTTGATCGAGTGCCAGGCCTGAGAAATACCAGACTTGCTGCCAGTGGCTGAGGACCCAGATGCCAAGATGTGGGGCTCTGAGCCTGCTGGCTGGGCAGGACACACTGCTAGCACGTGCTGTCTATGGGCATCCGATCCTTTCTTGACCTACTTGGTGTCAACGCCCATACTCTCTATTTTTGGGGTGGGACTTTTTCTAGCAGCGACAACTTGGCCCTCAGCTTCAAAAAGTATGAACCAAAGCATATGCTTGCCTTTTGAAATGCTGGGGCCGAGGGCTCTGTGGCCGCCCCATTTGGCCGCACTCTTCATTCCCATACTGGAACATTCACGCTATGTCTGCAAGAACAAGTTACTCTCTACACATGCAATACAGCAAAGCCTTTTTTCCAGGAACACACATGACATCCAGAGAGCTCATCATGGAGACACTGGGACCCCAAGGGGTTTGACCATGTAGAGTTCATCTTTCCTGCAGACACAACATTTCTATTTCTCCCTATCTATCCCTGGCGCCTTTTTTTTGGTTTCTTACTCAGTTGGGTCCTTTGGGAAGTGGCTGCTGAGCTGTGTAGGAGAGCGAGAGGGGTGTGGGGGCTGATGCCTGATATGAAGGAGAAGGAAGCCCAAAGAGGCAGGAGACCCTCCCAGGAGCCTCACTGGCCCAGCAGGGAGGTGGGAGCCATGGTTGCCCCTGGAGGAGCCTGCAGAGTGGAAAGGCCAGCCCAGCGCCCTCCTCCCCAAATCTCCCCATGTGCTCCATCCTGGGGCACTGCCACTGGTGGCCTTCAGCCAGCTGCTGGTCTTGCAGCTCAGTGGCGAGCTCTCTTGTGAAGAGGCTCTGAGCGGTGCTCTGTGAGGACAACACAGCCCATCTGCCGTGTCGTGTGTGCAGGTAAATGCCCCTGCTCACCTTTGGGGAGCAGATTCTCCGGGTCCAGGAAATGTCCCTCCTGAGGGGACACTCAGAAGAGGGAGGTCAGTGGTCAAACCACAGCCCCGACCTGCTGCAGCTGGTCCTGGGGTCAATCTGACTGTCACTGCCTCCCCTCAGCTGTCCCTTCTCAATGCTACTCACCCTGAGACCCCCTCATCTCAGTCGTTCCCCGGGTGGGTGATGCCAGACTTCCTTCTGCTCACACGCTGGTCAAGAGGGCGGTGCATGTCCACTCATGATCACTATGCCTAGGAGCAACTGGTCTGCACATACGAGCTGCCTGCCCACTGAAGTCTAGTTACGAAAGTGTTGGGAAGAACCATCTGGAGCAGGAGTCACGCTGGTCTCCTCCCAGAGGAACTCAGTTTGAGTCTGCCCAGCACTTCAAAGGCCCTGCCATCCAACTCAGCAGAAGGAAATGACCCACAGCCAAGAAGCTGGCCCTGTGGGGGCTCGCTGACCTCAACCCTAACCTTGCTGGGGTCAGCCTTGAGAGGTCCCAGCCATAGGTGGGGGTTGCAAAGGCCACTAGGCCAGCTAAGGTCACTGATCACTGCACTTTTGCTCCACATCAAGTCCAGAAACTCCACTCAACTCCTCCACTGCCCCTTCTGAGAGGCACAGCCCCCGGCCACACTTCCTCCATCCACTGTCTTAATCCAGAATACTTTCATCATCCTATAAAGCTTCCTCATGCCTATTAGCGGTCACTTCTCACTCCTCCCTCCCTTCCCCACCCCCTGACAAACACTAATCTACTCCCTATCTCTATGGATTTGCTGACTTGGGACATTTCTTATAAACGGAATCCTACAATATGAAAATACCTAGCATGATGTTGTCAAGGTTCATCCATGTTATAAGTGTGTGTCAGAACTTCATTCCTCTTTATGGCTAAATGATATTCCATTGCATGGAGAGACCACCTTTGGTTATCCATTCTTCCGTTGGTGGACAGTTGGGTTGTTCCCACCCTTTGGCTATTGTGAATAATGCTGCAATGAACATGCTCATTCATGGACTTGTCTGAGTCCCTGTCGCAATTCTTTGGATCACACAAGTTTTGTAGGCTCTCAATGCACCTTCCAGGAGTTTTCTATTTCCCTTCACAAGCTGTACGTTTCATTGTCCTACTGTCTGGCAGACCCAGTCCAAGGACACTGGAAAGCTAGTTTTGCCATCGATCTCAAAGTGCAAGGGTCACAGGGGTGAATTTTTTCTTTATGAGCATCTGGACCAATGAGGGTAATTGACTACAAATACCAGAGGAAACTCTAGCTAATTTAAGCAGAAATAAACTACAAGGAGATGATCCTGTAGTTCACAGAATTCACAAATATCTGGACAATCGGCCTGGAGAATGTGCAGGAAGCAGGGGGCCGTGGGACACCCCAGCCCCACCCTAGGAAGAGCCCAGTCAGTAGGCCACCCTGGGCCTTCAGACATGGGGCTGAGGCCACAGGTATCACTCACTGGGATCTGCGCTGTGTTAACACAGCTCCCTGACAACACCTTGATTTCAGACACCTGGTCTCAGAACCGTGAGAGAATGTTTCTGTTATTTTAAACCACCAAAATTGTGGTGATTTGTTACAACAGTCCTAAGAAACTTACACACACACACACACACTCACACAGGCCAATCTCATGCCCAGGGGTAGTGCTCTCCACCTCAGGCTGAATCACAACCCATTGAAACGCCCACTTGAAGACTGGAGAACAACTCCTGCCTGTGGTCCTGCAGGGGCTGGGCCAGGTATCTTCACATAGACACACCTCCTGTACCTTTTCTGTGCAGACCACCCCTGCCTCCTTGTCTACTGGACAACAGGACGCCTTCTTGACTCAGCTGAAGTGGTGCTGCTCAAATCACCAATTTCAACAGACCAGTGTTGTTTTTCTAATTCATGCAGGTTCCCTCTGGAGGCTCTGGGGAGGATCCAGTTTCTCACCTTTTCCAGCCTCTAGAGGTCACTGCATCCCTTAGCTCCTGGGTTCTTCCTTCAACTTCAAGGCCCGCAGTGTCCAGCAGAGTCCTCCTCACATCACATCACTCTGACTCTGCCTCCGTCCTCACGTCTTCTCTCCTCTGACCCTCCTGCCTCCCTCTTCCACTTGTAAGAAATATGATTACTCCGGGCCCACCTGGACAATCGAGGATGGCTCCCATCTCAAGGTGAGCTGACCAGCCCCTTAATCCATGAGCACTTTCATGTCTCTTTGCCTTGAAACCTAACATATTCAGAGGTTCTGGCCCTTGACTGGATGGGAAGGGCATTGCATGTAGTGTTGTTAGGGAATCAGTGAAGATCCGTCTTCTGACATGAACAATTCCAAGGGCCTCTGGGTGGGGCAGTGCACACAGAATGCAAATATACCTTCCTGCCTACAGCAGCCATGGATGGAGTCATTGGTGTGTGAGGAGCTATGAAAAGGGAACACAACAGGGTGGCTGACCCTCCTCAGGAGCAGATGGAAGAAGTCTCAAAAAAGAGAGCCCTGAGCTTTGTGGTTACCATATGCGTGATGCACCCCAGCAGGGGTGCAGCATGGTTGGGGCTAGAGGGTTCACAGAAGGTTATGGGGCCTGGTAAAGTTGGATTCACCCACCCCTTGGAGCAAGAACTTGGTAGCAGTGGGAATGTTCTGGAGCCTTCCCCCTGCCATGCACTGGCACACACACATACACATGCACTCACACACAGACACATATGCAGCACAATATGCACACACAGAGACACATACACAACTCTGCATATGCACACACTCAGAAAACACACATGCACACATGCGTCTACGCACATACACATGGATATGTGTGGGCACAAAAGACATATATGCACGTGTACACATGCTGCATACAAATAGAAAGAAACACATGCACAGAGAGACATGTGTACACAGGCATACCCACATGCACACAAACACACAAATGCACCCACACATGCACAGGAGCAAGATGATGCCATTTGCATTTGGTAGAAAGTTCTGGGAGCAGAATGGAGTAGGAACGAGGGGCAGGGAAAGCAGAGACCACTCAGGGTGTGTCAGTCAGTGCAGTCACCCCAGTACTCACAAGTCTGGAATGGGGGAAGAGCAGCAGTAATAGAGGGAGGAGGTGGATTAGGGGCGTGTGTGGGGCCAGCAGACCTGGTGGTATGGGTAGCAGACATGAAGGTCAATGTGGTCTCCCAGGGTCACTGGGGGCACTGATGGGAGTACAGAACACCGGAGCCAGGGTACATTTGAGGGAAAGGAGATCAATTCAGCCTGCAAGGGGTGAGGGGGCTGCAATGGGAGCCATGGGCATCCTGGTGGGGGCATTTAGAGCAGGCTGGACACTTTGCTTGTAGTTCAAGAGGTCTGGTAGGAAAGGGCGGGGTGGCGACATCAGTTCCAAGGCTGGAGCTGGAGCCTGGACTAGGACCAGCTCTCTCAGGGGAGCTTGGAGTGACCGGGGCTGGTCCAGGATCCCTGGGGCTGGGGCAGCAAAGACCATGGGAGTAGGGGGTACATACGAGGAAGCCATTGCTTTATCTTGCTAGCTCTCAATGCAGAGGTGTACTGCTTCCCATTCTGATAACATTCTCCCTTCCAGATAAGCTTTCTCAGAAGAAATCAAACCCAAGAGTAATGATGGCTAATTATGCAAAATTAAGAACATAAATTCACAGGATCCCCCCCAAAAATGATTTAATCACCACCTACAAGTCAAAATGAGGGGCCTTTATGGAGATGAGGGAGGAGCAGGATCCTGTCTCCAGGTCAGCCCAGGGCCAGACAGGTGAGCAGGGAGGAGGTGTAGGGTCCCCCACCCAGCCCTGCAGCTGTCCCTTGTGACTGCTGGACTGAGTCTGCTCTTCGTGCTGTGAGCTGAGGGACCCAGTTTATTCCTACCCACACTGTGGAGGTCATTTGAGAGTCTCTGGAAGGGCTGGGCAGTGGGCACGTGTGTGTCCCAGGTCAGCCACCTGCACTGGGTTAGGGTCTCAGTCCTGTTGTTCAGAGCCCCAGGTGGACTTGGGCCAGAATTTGCTCTCTTGTGTCTTTGATGGTGTCTCCCAGGCAGAGCGGGACATCTTCCTGCCCAGCAGGGGAGAGGGGAACTCAGTGAGGCCTTGGACAGATTTCCATCCACAATGGGTCCCTGCTAACCCCTTACTCCTGGTGAAGTTATAGGCAAGTCAGGTAGCTTTTCTAAGACATAGTTTCCTCAGAGGCTAAAGTCATGTTTTGGAAGAAACTTTACATATTATAAGCCCATCTATAAATGTGAGGACTGTTGTCCCTATTATGTGTTTATATTTTGCAAGACTACTGCGCTGGTGTTGCCATTAAAAATCAAACACATTGTTACAAAACGTGTTATCAACCTCAAAAATCCATGGTGCTGTTGGAACAATATTTGAGGTCTGCAAATGTCTAAGTGCCACCCAGTCCCTAGTCACTACCCTCCCACGGGGACCGTCACAGCCTCACCTCTTTGTGAGCACTCTGTGCCTCTTGTTGGTACTTATGTGACCTGGACATCCCTGACACTCAGTCCTGGGCTCCAGGCATCCCCAACTGTACAGTACAAGGTTCCTGCCCCTGTCTGCCCATTTGCCTCCCTATGCCCACTGTCCCTCTCTCGGAGCTGGTCAACATGCCGGCCTCAGTCTTGTCCACCCGGGCCTGAGGACCCAAGTTCCCCTCTCTTTGCCTTTTCCTTCTTAAATGCCCATGTCTAGGTCCTCCCTCTACCCTGCCCCTGAAAAGACTGGTCTCATTCAGTTCTGAGAGTTGTCCTTAGCCTCTCAAGGAAAGTGATTCCCAGCAGACCCAGGAGTGAGGTGGGAGCTGGTGCTGGGAAACCAGATCCTGGTGGTTGGTCACACCCAAAACCTGGGGAATATCATGCAATGTGTGCTCATCATCAGAATGAAACTGTACTTGATTTCAGGGGAAACGGTTTGGCAATAGTAATGGTTAGAGGACCTGAGGCCTTCAACGCTGTCAGGACAAAGGAAGGTCTGGACACATAATCATTATAATTTTCATCCCATGTTCCTCAATTAAATGAATGGTCGGATGGATGCTGGATGGATGGATGATGAATGGTTGGATGAAAGGGTAGTTGATGCAAGGATAGTGAGTGGATGGGTGAATGGATGGATGGATGGGTGGGTGGATGTGTGGTTTACCGTTGGATGGATGAATGAGGGATAGATGAATGGATGAATGAATGGTGGATGGATGGATCATGGGTGGATGCATGATGGATGGATGGATAGATGGATCGATGGATACCTATGAGGCCAGGATAAATAAAGCACACATGGACACCTCTAAAGTAATGGGGTCTAGATCCACTTGACCATCACTGTGAGCTCCATGCACATTTGCTCCATCCTCTCCTCTTGCTTGCTCACACCTTCCTTGATCTGGATTGGGGGCATGTCCAGTTCTGAGAGGGATCCAATTTCTTTTGGAGTTCTCCTCTCAAAGGGCCCATTAACTGCCCCTCCTCTTCAGGATCTTAGGGCCATGGCAGCTCCTATGGAAATCTTACAGGACGTTTCCTATTAGTGTCAGCTTCCTATGCTGATCAGATGGGAGGGTGAACCCAAGTGTGGGGACACATGGCTGTTTGCCTCCCACAGCTCCCTCAACCATTTGATCTCTCTTTCCCTATTTCATCCAACTTCACAGTCCATATTCCTTGAGCTATGCACATCTGCTCCGATGTTAGTCATTTTAGAGACATCTGGGCTCAGTTCTATCACCTTTTTGCATTTTTCTCCCTAAAGCCCTTATTACAGACATCCCTTTATTCCAGCTTTGAGGAAAATGGTATAGAAAGCCCTGGGCTAGAGCAGTAACCTCGAGGAAAAGTGGCATCAGCCCTGCTGCCCTTCAGCTTCACAATGAACTTCAAAGTCATTTGGTTTTCAAGATGCTCATCATGTGGGTGTTCTTCCCTCCCCTCCTACTTCCAAGCTCCCCAATCCTGAGCCTGGGGTCCTGGAAACAGGCCTCACCCCCCACCTGTGCTCTGGAGCCAGGCCGCAGCCTGCTAAGTTGATCCAACATCCTCTACGTTATTAATGTGCTGGTTTTTCTAGCAGACTCAACACAATAAAGATGGTGGTGATGGTAACGAACGTAACCGTGAGTCACCATTGTGTACTGAGAACTAATTCTGGGGTGGTTCTCTGAAAAATGCTTTACCCACCTTACCTCATTCACATCTTGCAAAAGCCCTGTGCTGCGGGTGCTTGAGGAAGGGGAGTCTTTGTACTTCTCATGTGAGCTAGAAATTCGATAGATTGATAGGTATTGGTGATCTCTGAGCCTGGAATATAAGCTTTGGACTGGCTTCTGTTGAGACAAGGAACAGAGGTCTCTTGCCTACAGGACAGGTGGGCAAATGGGCAAGGGGAAGACAGTACCACTGTCATCCTGCTATAGCCGGTGGGGCCCAGGTAGGCTCACCTGTCGGCTCAGCACTGTAAGTGGGATGGGCGGGGGCGATGGGCGGGATATTCCCCACAGTAGGCTGACAGCCTCTTCAGGATCCTGTTGGGCGCTGTCAGCAAGATGAGCTTTATAAGTCCTTAGAATAGGCCTGAGGGGGCAATTCTGAAATCTGTTAATGAGAGGCCAAAATTCCCATCCTTCAGGGAGAAGAGGAGTTAGTCAGGAGGTTGAATGTTCCGTAGATCATTCTCTCCGCCCACCACACTTGCTGGGTGTAGTTTTATAACATCCTGGTCTCTGGAGACACAAAGAGAAATCAGATGGAGTCTTCAGCCCAACCTTCACCATCTCCTTGAGCAGCAGATGGACAAGCTTGTCCCAAGAGGAATGACAGTCCTGCCACCTGCAGCCCGCAGCCTCATCATGCTTGAGATGCGAGGACTTCACCTAGGAGTGTGTTCCTGGCTGAGATTGGGGGAGGAGGAGTTTGCAAGATTCATTGGACAATCTCCTGACCGTTCATTCTATGTGGCCACATTGGTACTTCCTGGGGACATTGGTGGGGGAGGTCATGGGGGTCCGTGAGCTCAGAAGATCATGGCAGTGGAGGCTGATGAGAGGTGATGGAAGGGGCTACAGGGTTGACCCTATCCTTTAATTTTGTTTGAGTAAAGATGGTTCAGAACCCCAGGCCAGGCAGGGGCTGGGCCGAATGGATAGGCTAGTGGCGCTTCCCTGGGTTGGGGGAGGCGGGATGGGCGTTGAGTGAAGAATGAGGAGGGTGCCTTTTGGTTTCAACAGTCGGGGCTCACCCCCTGGAGACCTTGGGATGCTTCCATCACCAGAACAGGGCTCCAAGGTGGCTTCTGTTGTCCAGGAAGCCCAGTGGATTGAAAGTATTTAAAGTGCCCTTTGTGGAATCATCACCTCGAAATTCAAAACCTGTAAGTGGCCACTGGCTCAGCTGCATGGAGGGCTTGGGCTTCCAGGGGGCAGCATTTCTGCAGGAATGTGCCAGGTGACCACCTAGACTGTGAATTTGGATGAGGACTCATGTGATAGAGCCCCCCTCGCCTGTCCCTTGAAAACCTCAGATCATCACCTCGGGAGACAGTTTTCCCTCTACTGCTCAGAGCCATCAGTCATTCCGGCTGGTCCCCACACGCAGCTCGTGTTCTTTCCACACCATATCCACGAACCGACTTTCTCCAGTTTCCCAGAGCCCAGACACACTCTGCTGGGCACCCCTCCACCTGTGAGCCTTTCTCACTGAAACTGGCCCCATCCCCAGGGACAGGACACCTGTGCTTCCCCTACCTCACAGAGTCATCACCCTCAGGGGACACGACACCATGCTGATACAGTTCCATCATCTTCTCTTATTCCATCCAGAGACCCAGTAAAGAAGTTTGGGGTTCAGGTCAGCTGCTCCTAAGCTCCCTGCAGCATATGGGAATACTTGTCCAAACAAGCCTCAGGAAGCCTTGGCTGATGGCAGTGATCTGAGGCCAGCAGAGAGACCTGGGGTGGAAAGCATCCCTGCCAGCCACCAGACACGTCTACTCTGTACTGCTGGGGATCTGAGCTTGCATCCCTCCTGACCTCGCAACTCCCTGCACTGGGGCCTCCCCCACTCTGTTCTCCCTCCTTCAGGCATTAAGACCCTCCCCAACTGCATGAACCCCAACAAGTCCAAATGGCCCTAACCCATGTCGCTTCCAGGGTGGAGACCCATCATCAACACCTAGTTCATCCTGGAGAGGGACCATGGCATCGCTTACTTCCAAGACAAGATGAATAACCAGGACACGCAGATGATGAAGCTCTTCAGGGGGGGTCTCCACAGGGCAGGAGGGGCCTTAGAAGCAGTGGTGTGGCCACACAGAGTGGGATACCTACCTGGGCCAGCACATCTAGCAGCTGCACTGAGCCTATGGGCCAAACTGCACCCTGTGCACTGATGGGGGAGTGTGTGTCTGTGTGTTCACCTGTGTGTGCACTTCGAGGTGTGGGTGTAAGGCCGCACTGTCTGTCTCTCCACCACCACTGTGAATCGACCACTTTTGGTCACCTTGCATCCACCCGATGATCTTTCTGACATCCTGGACCCTCAGGCCCTGTCCTCCGCCCACCTTCACTCAACTCACACCACCCACTGCCCTGGCATCACTCTGCGCATTTAACCATCTCCACCATGACCGACACCCCCATTTATGGCCAACCCATTCTAGCTAGTACCCACCAGTGTCTCTCCAGCCCACCCACTGGAGGTTCCCTCCCCTGATGAGTCCTCAGCCCACTGGGTCTCCGTCTGCCAACCTGGTTCCACGTTCGCTTTCCTTCCCCTACGTCACGTCCTTCCTTCCTCTGCACACACTGAGCTCCAGGACAGCCCCACGCTCCTGTCCTGCAGCTCTGTCCTGTTCCTTCCATGGTCCTGGCCAGGTGAAATCCACCCTGGGACCCAGCTCTGCACCTTCTCTGCACCTGCCCCAGCTGTGAGAGGGGCAGAGGCTGGTGCAGAGCCAGGGCTGGTCCCACCGTCACATCATGACAGCAGACCACAAGGTCCCACGGTGCTGCCCACACCCCTCCCAGTGTCCCTGGGTCACCTCACTCCTCCCCGCTCTAGGTGCATTTCACATGTCCCTTCTCTCCTCACCATCCACCCCTGCTTCCCTGTGCAGGACAAACCTTTACCGCTAACAAGGCTCAGTGCATGGATTGTGGACACTGCAGTGTGTACGGCTCGGTGGAGCAGGTTGTGGGCATGGTGTGCACACATGTTGCCAGCTGGGAGAGGGCTGAGGTGCAGCTTCTGAGACTCAGACTCCCCCAGGGAGAGGTCAGGCCCAGGCGGCAGGGAGGGGAAGACACCCTGGAAGGGACAAGGGCCACACCAAGGGACTTTCCCCTCTCCAAGATGAACATCTCAGAGGGCTTCAGGTTCTAATGGGCCAGGCTGGGAAGATGGGACTCCACTCAGGAGTGGAGGCTGGGGGCTGATTCAGGTGAGGGGGAAGAGAATGTAAGGTCACTGGCTCCTGGAGGCCGGGCACTGACAGCCTGAACCCCCTCCTCTTGGTGTGGACCCCCTGCAAGCCATCAAATGCAGGGATGTCCCTCATGGAGGGGCTGTAGCAGGGTGGACAGAGCAACCCCTGAGCCCAGGGAGTTCCACACCATCCCATCCACAGAGGGCAAGTCTCTGCTCTCCCGGGCCAAGGGACCCCCTTTCATGTGGTGTCTTCAGATAAGGGGACCACCCCTGGGCCCTCAGCCACCCAGGTGGCTCCTTGTTTCAGGTGGCTCCTGTCCCAAATAGAAAAAAGTACAATGAAGAGTATAGACAAGACCCATAATCCCACCACTATATCCACCTCCCCTAACTCCCAGGTCTGGTTCCTTGGGTTTGAGTGTGGATCAAACTGGGAAATTTGATTTTGGCTTTTCATGGCATTTCCATCACCCTTCCGACTCTCCAATGTCCACGCTGGAAGGATTAACCAGCTAGAGATCACCCGATTAGTTAACCTCCTGTATTTATAGAGGGGCAGGAACTGAGATGGGGAAGGAAGGAGGAGCTCCAGGCCTTTGACCCTTCCTCCTGCACCTCAGCATCAGCTCTGCTCTGTCCCCTCACCCTCACCTGGAGCATGTGTCTTGACTGGATCCCCATCCTGCACCACCATCCACCACAGGTCATCGTTCACCAGCTCCCCAGCCCAAAGAGTTAAGGATGGCAAGAACAACTACAAGAGCCATTAGTTATGGAGTTCTTGCCCTGTGCCAGCAAGGAGTTAATTATCTCACCGAGTAAGAGAGAGGTTCCAAAAGTAACCCATTTTACAAATGAAGAAACTGAAGCCCAGAGAGTTAATCTCATGGCCAGGGTCTCTGAGGTAGGAAGAGGTTACATCCAGGATATGAATGTAGACCCATAAGTCTGGAGTCTCGCACTAACACGTATGCTTTGGGACTAATCAGTAAAAAAGTTTATAATCATGAGATTGGATTTGCAAGTTGGAGCATAGCATACATACCAGCAAGTACAGAAATCATACTTGCATTGATCCGTGAATTATCCAAAGGGAACACAACCGCTAACCAGTACCCACAAAAAATAGAACATGACTAGCCCTCCAACGGCCCTCTTATGTGCCCCTCCCAGGTCACTTCTCTCTCTCTCCCAAGGGGAACCAATATTCTAACTTCTGAATTTGTTTTTCTTGTCTTTGAACTTTATTTAAATGGAGTCATACAGAGTGTCTTCTTTGGTGTCTGACTTCTTTCATTTTGCTTGTAAGATTCATCAATATTCTTGAATGTGGCTGTAGTTAATTTTTATTTCTGTATAGTATTCCACTATAAAACATATAACCCATTTTATTTATCCATTCCACTACTGATGCAGAATGGGTTGTCTACAATTTGACGATATGCCAAAAAATGCTGCTCTGGACATCTTGTACATCTTTTGGTGAACATATGAACATATCTGTGTTGGGTATATACCTAAGCGTGGAATTGTTGGGTCATGGAGTATGTGTACGTCCACCTTTAGGAGATACTATCAAAGAGTATCAAAGCGGATTAAACAGTTTGCACTCCCAGCTGTGTATAAAAGTTCCAGTTGCTCCGCATCTCCACCAACCCTTGGTGCCGTCAGAGGTTTGATTTTAACCGTGGTGGTGTATGTGTAGTGGTAGCTCATTGTGGTTTTAATTTGCATTTTCCTCCTGAGTAATTACGTGGAGCCCTTTTCCATTTCATTGTTCCCATTTGGTTATCTTTTTTTTGAAGTGCCTAGTGAAATCTCCCCTTTTATTCTCGTGGATTGTCTGTAATATTTTTATAAATTTATGCCAGTTAGTCAAATATCCTATATGAGAGTCTTGTGTCAGATAAATACATGGCAAGTGTTTATCCCCTTTGTGCCTGCCCTTTTTCCTCTCTTAAAAGTTTCTTTTCACTGACAGTTCTCATTTTTAATAATTTCCTGTTTATCTTTTGGTTCCCTATGTTTACTGTTCTTTGTGTTCTGCGAAATCTTTGGCTGCCCCAAGATCTTGAAACTGTTTTTCTAAGGTACTTACTAGAGAAGTTGTTGTAAAAACCCCCGTTTAGATTTAAAATCCACCTGGAATTGATTTTTGTTGGTACAGCCGGTATGGAAAACAGTGTTTTCTCAAAGATTAAAGATCAGAGTTTTCTCAAAAGATTACAAATGGAACTCTCATATGATGCAGCAATCCCACTACGGGGTATAGTTCCAAAGGAAATGAAATCAGTATCTTCAAGTGATATCTGCCCTCCCATATTCACTGCAGCACTTGTCACAATGTTACCGAACCAAAATGAGTTCCCTATTTGGTGAGTTGAAATCAAAACCTTTACTAGAAGTTGTTCTCACACAAAGTACAATTCATTTGCCGCAAATAAGGGGACCATAGGGAATCACTTCCAAAGCTGTGGCTCTCTCAGCAAGGGAAAACAAGTGCCTTTTATTTTTGGTAGGGAATAAATATTCAAAAGGAAAGTTTCGTCATCACGTATAGAGGTGGGTATAAGCCAGCCCAGGCGTAGTTTGAAAACGTGCTTTCCCCTACCTTTCATGTTATGCTAATAAGGCTTAAGCTCCTCCTGGGGTGGAGATCTTAACATTAAAATGAAGCAAAAGTAACTTTGGAGACTTCTTGGCCCATCTGTGCAGGCGTTGCTTTTGCAGTGCAGTTTGAACTGGTTCAGGGTGGTTGGTGATTGCGTCTCTTAAAGTAACAGAGAAACAACTTTGAGAAAGAGTTAAGGGGCCGGCCTGGTGGCATAGTGGTTGGGTTTGGGCGCACCGCTTCAACAGCCTGTGGTTCGCAGGTTCGGATCCCTGGTGCGGACCTATGCACCGCTCATCAAGGCATGCCATGACAGGCGTCCCGCATATCAAACGGAGGAAGATGGGCACAGATGTTAGCTCAAGGCAAATCTTCCTCAGCATAAAGAGGAAGATTGGCAACAGATGCTAGGTAAGGGCTAATCTTCCTCACCAAAACAACAAAAAAGAAACAGTTAAGTGCTTTCGAAATTGCCTTTGAATTACTCGGGGCAGTTAGTTGGTGACAACAATAGCCAAGATATGGACACAACTTAAGTGTCTGTTGATGGATGATTGGATTAAGAAACATTACATGTATCTACAATTAAATATTATCCAGCTTTAAATATGAGAGAAATCCTGCCTTTTCTGACAACAGTTCAACCTGGAGGACATTATGCTAAGCATAATAAGCCAGACACAGAAAGACAATCACTGCATGATCTCATTTACACGTGGAATCTAAAAACGTCAAACTCGTGGAAACAGAGAGTGGAATGTGCCTACAAGGGATGGAGGTTGGTGGGTGCGAGGGGAATGAGAGATGTTGGTCAAAGGGTACAAACTTTCAGTTATAACATGAGGATGTTTTCAAGATCTAATATAGAACGAGGTGACCAGAGTTAATAATAATGCATTGTATACACAAGAGAATTGATCTTAAGAGTTCTTAGCATTAAAAGAAGGGGGAGTTATTACAGGAGGTGATGGAACTCTTCATTAGCTTGATTGTGGTCTTCATTTCACAATATGCACATACATGAAATCATCACATTGTACACCTTCAATATATACAACATTTCTTTGTTAATCATACCTCAATACAGCTGGAAAAATATTTGTGCTGACTTCAGAAAATGCTTACGAATTAATGTGAATGAGGAAAACAAGAAGTGAAAGCACAAATGCAGCAGGGCCTGGGAGAAAATTTGCCAAATGTTACCCGTGGGTGATACTGGCCTAGAGCAAATTGACTCGAGGGAAGCCGTGTTGTAACTTAGAGTAACCTCTGACTAGCTCACTCAAGCTCTGTGTGTTTTACCTTGCACGTAGCCTAGGAGATAAACAGGTCTGGGAAATAATCCTGGCTGACACACGTACATCCCAAGAGTGATCGATGATTCCTTTATTCTTTTGAGTTTCTTAGGAACATGACGACCTCCTCAGGAAGATCATCTATGCCGGCATCCATCATCGATGACAACTGAAAGACCTGGCGTGATGTCTCCAGTCTCCGATGCCAGATGGTCAATGTTCCTGAGCCCCCTTCACAGCCCACTAGTCCCTACAGAACTGCCTCAGATTATGTGCTTGTTTAAGATGGTCTCTGGGACATGAGTCCATCATCTTCCGATTTTGCTAGCTAATCGAGTAAATCCCTTTCCTCACCACCGACTCATCTTGTGATTGATTGGCTTCAAGGTTGCAGCAAGCAGAAGGAGCCTTTGCTCGGTTACACGGGCAGGGATTAGCAGCGATTATTAATTTCTTTTTTACACCTTTCTCAATTTCTCACATTTTTTAAAAGCACGTTCACTTCACCAGGAGAAAACCAGCAGCAATTGTGAGTCACAACAAAAGGTGGAGAGATGAGATTGTGCACCCCTATCCCTCCTGGCCCCAGGAGGGCTGGAGGGAGAACAGTGGGCAGTGCAGGCAGCCCTGACCCTGCTTGGCCCAGGTTCTCCTTCCCCAGAGCCTTTCAGGTGTCCACCAGGCCCCACCAGTGTGGGGCTCCTGCTGCAGGTGGCCCCCATCAGGGTGAAGCCCAGCTGAGTGGTTGCCTCTGACTGACCAGCAGGACCTAGTTTGTGATCTTGGTCACAGGTGGGCAGGACCGAGGAGGGTTGGTAGCTCAGTTGGAGAGTGGTGGTGGGAGGCTGGACAGGGGCTGGGGCAAAGAAGAGCAGGGGCCTGGGAGGGAGTCCCAGCAAATGAACCAAGGGTTGACAAGGGGCGGGGCTATGTCTGAGAGATGCTAAGGAGCACAGTGGGGTCAGTGGGGCTCAAGGAAGCTTCCCAGGGCTGCCCTTGACAAGAGTCTCCCTCAAGGTCACACAAGGCCCCTGACCCTGTGGCCTTCAACCCAGCTCCAAGGCCAAGGGGATCCTTCCTTACAGAAGGTGAAAGGACCAGAGCACTCTGGGGCTCTAAGTGTTTCAAAGTCTTTATTAATATGCTCCAAGTGCAGAGTGCCCATGCCCTCAGGGACCAGCCACCTGTGCTGATTAGGAGCACCTTCTTTATCCCCAGTGACTAAGCGAGGTCAGAGCTAGAATGTCCTTCCCCAGTTTTCCCAGGGGTTCTTACCTGGGCACCCTAGGTGTGGGTTGGGGGTGGCGACAATTCTTCAGTCTGTGGCATGTTCTGCCTCCTTAAATGACAGTGGTCTCCCCCGTTCGCTGGCACAGCCCAAAGAGACTCCACACATTTCCCAAAACCCGGGAGACACGGTGCCGCCCAGGGCAGTGTGAGAACCCGGCCAAGCTCAGCAGGTAGAAACTCCAGGAACACTTTTCCTGACCGTCAGTTCCACACCAGGTGTACTTGCTAGCTGAAGGAGGGCATTGGTGACACTTTTTGCACCTCCAATTCCCCATATGACATGGGGACAATGCTGCTCCCAGGGTGGGGATTCTGTGCCGTTGAATGAGATCAGTGCATGTGGAGCAGGCAGTGCAGCGGTAGTTGTCAAGGTGAGTAGAATCAACGCAGGGAGGGCAGATATGGAGACACGACTGCACCTGCTCCTCCAACTCTCCTAAGGATAAAATGTGGTAAAATTCATGCCTTCCCACTCATCTAAAATACCAGCGCCCACCTTGAGCCCCTATCCTGTCCTCCCCACAGCCCTGTGAACTCTACTCTGGGCCATTCATGGGACCAGGGAGTTCTGGGACTCAGGGCCAAGGTTTTCCCGGAGATTTCTCATCTGGGTGGTGGTTAGGGAGGTCCCCAGTCCCTTCTGCTCTGTGCTTGGTGCAGGACACCTGGGGCAGCCCTGAGCTGGACCATCAGTGATCTGAGGCTGTTCTCCTTCACTCTGCTGGGCTGACAAGGGGACCTGCATCTGGCAAGCTCTGCCATCTGCGCAGGGGTGGAAATCCCACATCAGCAAAATGCCACGGCTGCCAGTGCCATTCTCTGCTTCATGCCTCAGCTCTCCTGGGCACCGCCATCTTGCATGACCTTTGCCCTCACTCCCCAGTGGAAGAGCCCATGGCCACGTTTCCTACTGGCTGAAGGCAAAGGCACTGAGGGCAGCCAATGGCTCAGGGAGGCCTGAGGAGTACATCCTGTTGGTGTTGAGCATCTCTGGGCCCTGGCTGGACAGACACGTGCACGGGAGGACAATGGTGTTCCTGGGCCAGGCTGCCGAGAGGCGGGGTGGGTCAGTGACTGGAGCCCCCACCTGGGCTCCCGGGTGTGTCTTTGTCTCTGTGCTTCTCCCTGGTGAGGAAAGCTCAGACCCTCTGCAAAACACTCACGCCTCGCCCATCCCTACACCATCCCTGTACATTCCAGAGTGGTGAGAGCTCAAGGAGGAAAGAGTGAGGGATGAGGGAGCCCTGACCACCCCTTGTCCCTCACCCCCAATTAGAAAAATGTGCTCTGGCTCAACCGTCAGCATGGCCTCCCCTGGTTCCCAAGAAACCCCTTTCTCCCTCAGCCCCCAAAGCTAATCCATTAGAGACGTGCAGTGCCACCTCTGCACCTCCTTACTCCACGGGGGTCTCCAAAGCCGCCAAGCAGGTGTTGCCCATGCCACTGTCCTCAGCCCAGGGCACACATCTGAGCTGGAGAGGCATGTAGAACTCTCCTCCCCAAGATTCAGGGGGTCCAGAGCCCCTCAAGAACCAGCATTCTCCCCCTCCCACCAGCTCCAGGGCACAGGCCCCTTGAGGAGAAGGAGGGAGCCTGGTGACCCAGAGCTGCCCACTGTGGTCTCCCACACCAGGCAACACTGCCTCGGGGACCAGTGTAGTGTCCAGAAGAAGACGACTGGTCTTGTGGGGCTTGTCCCCTCTGAGAGGACAGAGGAGGCCATGGAGGTCAGGAGAGAAGGCTCTGGGGAGATAGGAAGGGCCAGGCTCCCACCCCAAGCCAGGGCACCATTTGCCTGATAATCAAAGATGAACTGGCCCACCCACCTGGCAGCATTTCCCTGGAAGAACTTTAGGAGTCCCACGACCACCCTGGGCCGCCTATCTGAGCCTCTGGATCTGGAGGTGGGGACAACTAGGGCCCTTGCCAACCCCAGCAAAGAGAGGAGCCTTGCGGAGCACCCACATGAGAGCAGAGCACTCCAGCCCTGTGACTGAGGAATTTCTGATGCCACTCTCTGAGTGGACACTGGGCAGGGGTAGGAAGAAAATACCCCCAATATATCTGTGCCTACTGTATGCCAGGGCAGGGAGCAGCCAGTCACTGCTGTCACCTACATGGAGAAATGAAGTAGGTGTGGCTTCGTGAGTGGAACCTGGGGGAGGATGATGGAGTCTCCCAGCAATGGAAAGACATGAGCTTTGGCCTTTCAGGTTCCTGGATACTGTGCTGAGGGAGGGGCAGCAGCCCTCCATTCACAGAGGCCTCCTGGGAGGGGAGAAACCAGGGTGGTGGACCATGGTCAGCCCAGCAGAGGGCAGGCTTGGGAAGAGTGGCGGGGCTGTCCTGAGGGGAGTGGAGCCCCGCTGAAGGAGAGACCTCTTCCTACCTCTCAGAGCTCATCTGGCTCTTTTCTTTCTTTCATTTTCAAATTAGAGGCAGCAAAAGGACAAGCTTAACTGTCTCTCATCCCCTTTCCATACTTTCAGCTTTGATGTCCACCCCTCCTATGATGCCTGCTCTCTTGGGAAGGTAAAGGCAGGAGCTGGTGGCTGAGGCAGCCTCTGGCCTTGAGGCAGGCGGCACCAGGAGCGGCTGGAGTGGAGGTAGGAGCCTGCGGCCCGGCCCCTGGCATCTGTGGGCAGCCTGGTGATGAGGGAGTTTGTGGCTCTTGCTTCAAGAAGGTGGGAGGCTGAGAGAGCCAGGAGTGCAGGTGGCCCCTGCCCTCGGGTCAGGACAGTGTTCTGTGGACAGCCACACGTGTGTTAACACACACATGTTAGATGTGAACATGTGCCGTGTCATCCACATTAGTGTGTGTGTGAGCACACATGTGCAGAGCCCAAATCCTAGCTGAGGGACTGACTCATCCAGTATTTTGAGGCCTCGGTAGCATTCTTACCAGGGGGCCACATGTGGAGTTGATGGTGGTGTGGCAGGCCTTGCATGCAGGACTGCCCCAGCCTACTTGACTGTGTAAATCTGTTCTGTGGAGGGGCCAGAGGTGTCCCCAGCAGGGGCTCTGCTGTGCTCTTGGAAGCCTGGCAGTCCATGCAGCCCAAAGGGGCAAGACCTGCTGAGCCGGCTCTTCAGAAGCATCCAGTCCTGAGGATACTGTTCACAGGGAGAGGTTTTGGGTGCTGGTGCCCCCTCGCCTACTGGGGCTCATCCCTGAAGAGGGTCCAGCAAGTTGGAGAAGGGGTGGGAAGGGGGTTTGAAAAATAGGCCAAATTCATGTCCCAAGTCACAGGCCAAGCCCAGTGAGTGTCCCTGTCCCCTGCCTCAGTTTAGCTATTCAGGAAATGGTCCAGGGAAGAACTGAGCAGGGTTGGCTCCAAAACTGGGGTCAGACGGTAACAAACAAAACATCCTGCTCTATGCCAAGATCATTTCTGTTACCCTGAGATGGGGTGAGGGGATGTTGGGGGTATACTGGGATTCTGCGGAGCCTTACCCTGCCCAGGACCTCATCTTCGGGGGTCTAGCCCTCACCTGGCCTTCCCTAGGTCTCCAGCAGTAGCAGTGGCACTTACATCTGTCCCAAGGTCTGGAGAGGGGAGAACTGGGCAACCTTACACCCTGGTGGGGAACCTCACGCTTTCTTTCTTTCTTGAAGAAACATGAAACCCTCAAGATTCATGTACCATGTGATGGAGAGAAAAAATACCAATTGTTTCTCCAAAAAGACAATGTATTTTGTACTTTGTAAAGTATTAATTAAAATAGAGAAAAATATCATGTTGGCTGAGGGCGTCTGATTTTGTGCTGCTCCAGGGCCACATCTCATCTCTTTCCTTCTCCATTCCATGGTCAAGGAACATGGCCAGGGGCTTGGAGGAAGGCAGAACAACCTTCCCATCCACACCCAGCATCTGAGAGAGGGCACATCCCCAGAGCGAGAGGGGCTGTATTAGTTACCTGATGCAGGGTAACAAGTTGCCCCAAATGCAATGGATTAAATTGATTGTTTACGTATCACCGTTTCTGTGGGTTAGGAATTCAGGAGCAGTTTGAGCAGCTGGCTCAGGGTCCCTCAGGATGCTGCGATCATCTGAAGTTCTGGCTGGGACTGCAGGATCTACTTCCCAGGTGGTTTATTCACAGGGCTGGCAAGTTGGGCTCAGCTGTTGGCAGGGAGCCTGTTCCTCTCCACGTGGGTCTCCCCATGGGGCTGCTTGAGTGTCCTCACAATACGGTGCCCGGATTCCCCCAGGGCAAGGGATTCAAGGGCCAGTATAGGAGCCAAAATGGTTTTTTGGCCCCGAACCTCAGAATTCACACCCCTCTGCCTCCACCATACTCTGTCACCATACAGCCCTGCTCTGATTTGACACAGGAGGAGAACACACAAGGGTGTGAAACCAAGAGGCCAAGGTCACTGCTGCCATCTTGAAGACTGTCTACTGTGCCCACCATTCCTCCTAAACCTCTGGCAGAGGTGGCCCTGGGGGTTAGGGGGCTTGCGGAGCAGGACAGGGCCTTGCTGGTGGCAGGGGGAGGATCAGGGGCTGGATCACGGGCCACAGGGCTTCTGGCACAAGCCTGGAGCCCTGCTGTGGATGTCACACCCCCAGGAAGGTCCTTGGTGCTAGAAGCCCAGGAGCTGATGCCTCCCGACAAGATACCCTAGGGGCACGAGGGAGGGCTCCATGCCCAGCGTCCCTAACACAGGGCTCTGGCATTTGGTTCCTGCCCTTTTGGCAGGCAGGCACTTGGGATGCCCAGGCAGGACAGAGGTCTTGGACCTTGGACACCCTTCACTGCCCCTCTCTGACATTTTCCATGGACGGCTGGTGTGAGCAGGGCAGCGCTGAAGACCTGAGCCTGCACTGAACCCCACCAACCTCCATCCTCACCCGCCTCACCCCTGCCCACAGGAAAAGCAGACCTGGTGATTGAAGGGAGTGACAATGGCTCTGAAGCTTTCTCACCACCCTGAGTCCAAGAAAGTTCTAGATGCTGTGAATGCTTTCCTTTCTGGGGTCTTCAGACTATGTACCCCTCATTCCTTCAGAGACCCCATTGGAGCTAGGACATCCACGGGGACTCTTGATGTCCCCCAAAATCTCAAAAGTTACAAAGGCCTCCAGAGCCCAACCTCCCTTTCCCGCCACTCATTCACAGTCACTGTCACTCAGGCGGTGCTGGACCTTGTGCCAGGTGCTGGGGACCCCGAGGAACCTGCTGTGGCCCCTGCACCTGAGTCTCTCTAGGAGGTGAGAAGACAGGGAAAGGATCTATTGCAGGGAGTGCAGGGCCGGGCTAGACCACAAAGGTGTGCTGTGTCCAGGGGTAGGGAATGACCACTGTCCAGCAGTAGGGGGCAGACCAAGAAGCCAGGACATTAGGGTTGAACTTGGTAAGATGGGGACCCAGCAGAGGGAGGAGCAAAGTCATAGAGGGCCATAGGGAACCTTGGCTGGAATGGAGGAGTGCGGCGGGGGAGGCAGGAGTGGATGGGGCAGGTAGGGGATGAGGCTCAAATGCAAGGTGGGTGCTCGGGTCCTCCAGGGGCCTCACCCTCCTACAGGCCATGGGGAGCCACTGAGGACTTCCACGCAGGGGACCAAACTTAGCGTCTGAGTGGTGATCTGGGTTATGAAGAGGGCTGATAGGAGGAGGAAAGGGGGACTGCCAGGGTCCTGGCCTCAGTTCTCAGGAGGGGTCCCTGGTGGTTCAAGTGTCTTCTGTGTGCAGATTTGCGGTGGTGGGGGCAGTGGCGCATGCAGGGGACCAGCAGATATCCAGCCAACCCTCAGAATCATGAATTTGCCCCACGCTCAACCAGGGTATAATTGCTCCTGGAGCAGCTCTGGCTGGTTCTTGGCAGGTTCTGACTGCAGCTCACATTCAGATCCCTGGGGGGGGTTACCCATGCCAGGACTCCACCCCCAAGAATCTGATTCAGTTTCTCTTCGATGAAATATCGGTTTAAAACCTCCCCCACCCTCTTTCAAAAGGTAACATAAAGAACTCAGCCACAGGAGGAAAGAGCAGCTTCTGTGGTCACATGGTCCCCCTGGTTTTATCATGTGACGTTCCTCTGAGGTGGCAGGGGGCTCATGATGGTGAAAACGAGCTCTCCAAAGGGAATGCGTGGGATGAGATCGTGGGGGTGGTTGCACCACATAGACAATACGCTAAAACCACTTAATTGTACACTTTAAAATGGTCTTACATCATGTGACTCACATGTCAATGTTTTAAAAATATCGATGTGGTAGAAAAAGCAACAGGAATGGATGCTGGGCGTGAAGGATGGCCAAGAAAGAATGTGAGTTATTCTGACACTCTTGAGGGTTAAAGGAAGTCCCTATCAACATGGTGGAGGCAGCACAGAGAAGGAGGAAGAGGACGGAGGCAAGAAACCGGAGCTCCCACCTCGCAAAGGTTGATGGGGGAGCATCTCATTTGAGCTGTTTTTCCAGGAGCTCTGGACCTGAGCTGACCCAGCGGGAAGCTGTGCAGCATCAGCGAGACCCAGGCCCATCTCCCACCCTGATGAGCATGGGGCACCGGGAGGGTCCTGATGTCCAGGGAGAACCTCGGGGAAGCAGGCAGAGCCTCTGAGGAGCCTGTAGGTAATAGCCCGAGGTGTCTTCAGGGAAATCAATACTCGGTGTCTTGGACTCAGGGTCACTGAGCGTGTCATGAATTACGTGGTAAAAGTGTCCAAACTTAAAAAATTAAATGAAGGCACCAGTGATCCCACTCCTTAGGTATACACTTGAGAACACTGAGAACACGTTCACACAGACACTTGTATGCGAATGATCCAAAAAATAAAATGCTGGGCCAAGTAAAACTCATACATGAAGTTCTCGCATTATTCATAATAGCCAAAATGTGGAACCAGCCAAATGTCCACCAAATGTTGAATACGGTACATCAAAACAATCAATCAGTAACCTCCCAGATGATTCTATCATACAGGCAAGGTTGAGAAGCTCAGGGTGAGGGGTTGAATCTGCCCAAAGGAATCCCCTAATGAACACGGCCTCCTTCGGCTGCTCTGGGGGCAGGTGACCTCATCTTGATTTCCTAGTTTGAGGCCAGACTCATGAGAGGCAGCCAGCCCCGAAATGCGCCAGCTGGAATGAATGCATGCTTCTCACCACCACATCCCCAGCACCTGGCAGCTCCTGGCGTACAGTCGGTCAGGAACAGGGACTCAATCAGGCCTTTGCTTCATCTTCAGTGCTCTCTCGCTGTAATGAAGGTGGATGACAGCAGCTGAGGAACAGCTTCGGGTCACAAGCCTGAGCCTGTTCACTTTCCATCTCTGAGGGTGGATGCACACATGGCATTTTTCTGATGGGCACAGATTCCTGTGCTCTTCTCTGGCAATTCAGCTGGCACCACCCTACCAGAGCGACAGCAAGACCAAGTCTCTCTGCTCCTCATGGGCAGCTCCCCCACCAGCTACATCCCACCTGTTTGCCTCCCTAGCAAGACAATGGACTCCTGGTTTGAGAAGGTGACCACAATCTCTGGATTATTCCTTTTAAACTTGACTGCTCAGCATGCCCTCAGTGTGGCCCCTGAGAAAAGCACAGTGAGAGGGACTCCAAGCACTGTCTCCAGCTCAAGCTGAATCTGGGCTGCTCCGTGTGAAATATCAAGGTTTGTGTGGAAGAAAGGCTGGGTTTCTTGGTCGCCACAGCATGAGCGTCTGAGGGTAGCTGGGTGATGCACCCTGGGAGAGAGAAAGGCAAGTGTGGGGTCCTTTGGGGAGGGGATACATTCCTGGGGCTCAACCACGGGGCAGGACAGGCCCCAGGACAATGGCTGCCTCACAGATCCACCCCAGTGCTGAGGCCGCCAAGGCCATCTGAAGTGGTCTGTGGGAACATCAGGCTGCACGGTAGGCCGAGGCACCTGAGCAGCTCCCATGCAGCCCCTGCAGAGAGAATGACCCTCAGAAGGTGTGAGTAACTCTGCTGCTGGTCAGGAAGTGCTGGGACCTGAGCGTAATCTGCGAGAGAACAGTGTGGATCTTCAGAAATGCAACCCGAGTGTCTACCCTGTGCCAGGTGCTCAACGAGACTGTCACCTGCTGTGCCAAGTCAGAGCACTCTTCCTGCAGCGTGGTTCTCAGCGTCTGACTGTCACATGAACACAGTGAGTGCACAGTAGGTGTTTCCTGACCTCCTGAAAATGTGAGCCAACCACATATTCAAGAAACAAACGTGGTCAGGACAGGACTGTCCTGAGTGAGTCAGGGGCGGACCTGACGAGAACGGCAGGCCAAGTGTCTTTTATTCACTGATGTCAGGGTCTGTGTGCTAGCAAGAGCCCCTTCTCCAGAAATCATCATGGAGTGGCAGCCTGCACGTCCGGCGGGGGCTCAGGGGATGGAAGACGGAGACCCAGGCCCCTGGCAACGACCGTCCACTGAGGGAGACGGTGGTGGCCACCGTGTGACAAGAGTCCCTCCACCTTCTCAGGCTGTGCCTGCCACTCAGGCTCTGCACTGGCCTCGCTTTTTCCCCAATATAGGTGGAATGACAGAGTCTGAGTGTAAGAAGACAGAACGGCCAGGTGACACGTCACAGTGGCCTGTGGTCACTGCATTCAGGGTGTCCTCACACACTTGCTGAAGTGACAGGAGCCTGGAGCCTGCCAACACTGACTTTTCACAGCAAAAAAGGATAAATCACACAACCAACGTACTGTAGAAGCTTTCTGTCCATGTGTGTCAAATGTTGGATGTGTCAGAGGCCTTGTTGCGAATTTCTCTGAAGATGAAATGTATTTGTAAAACCACTGGAGTAAAATAGTGACGATCTGGCAATGACAAAAGACTTAACATGATAATGTAATTACAAGGAAATTTAGTTATTTTATAAGCCACATTTTAAGATAACGACTAGAATTATACCAAGACATATCAGATTTTTAGGAATTTTATATAATTTTTAGAATACTGAAAACATGCTTATTTTCATCAAACCAACAAACTTAAATAAGCTTTCATTTACTAAAGATGATATCATGTTAACTTGAAAAACATTTGGGTTAGTTTCCATTACATTTAGAAACAATTTATATAAATGCTTACTTTAAGCCTGCTAATGGAGCTCTTTTAGAAATTACATCATCCAGAGGTAGAAAAATATCACATATCTATAACACGTACACATAGACATACATAGATACACAGACAGACACAAGCAGAGACCTTAAATGGTTTTCGTTAAATGTTTCCTATGAATCAGGTACAATACAAAACTCACTAATTTAAAAAAGAATAGTTGGATCCAAACTGTGTTTTTGGCAGTATTAAACAACTCTATTAATTTTTAATTTAAGTTTCCCATTGACTGTTTAAGGGAATAACGTTAAGTTTCCCAGAAAAACTCTTATGATCTCATTAACTCTGAGAGGGGCTCATACTGGGCCCCTCTTTGAAGGTCGATTATGGGGGTGTCTGTAAAGCAATAATTTAATAGACTTTTAGGTACATTTTATAGCTTAATTTTTTATTAGCTTTTTGCAACCAAACTTTCAGTAGGGCTCTTTTGGAATTTTGAAGGCTTTGCTTTTAAGTGCACATCTTAAGCAATCTTATCTAATTAGATCATTCCTTCTAATGGCCAATGTAACACCCTTGAAGCTGGTGGCATTTTGCTAGGACCCTAGCCACAAATGGAGTTCAACCCATATTTCTGTCCAACCATACCTCACTGCAAATTGGGTGCAACCTGCAATTCTGTTTGACCATATTTTGGGGCGCCCAACCTGATGGTTACTAAGCCAAGCTCTCAGGACACAATACAAGCGTAGCAAGATTTTGCTGTTGTTTTAAATATTTACAACTTCTGGAACCTTTAGTTTTCGAGCAGGTGTGCTGGAAGGTGGCATGCTTAACTCTTTAGAGATTAAAGATTGCATTTAATCTGTCTGTTCCACGGTTCTCAAATCTAGTGCACAAAAAGACAAGTTTTGGAAGCTCAAAGGATCTCCAAAGGTGGCCAGTGTAATTTTAAATTATCCCAGGTTATCCTGATCCAAAGATTCAGCCAATTACAGCTATCCCCATTTGGTTAAGTACTTGCAAGTAAAGGCTCCATACATATTGTACACAGAGCCAGCCAGAGTTCCAGTGGGTGGGTGCCCATCTGGCATTGTTGGCTTTGAAAGTGTGGTTTCTCATTTTCTTTTAGTTTCATTTTAATATCAAGTCTGAACAATTTCTAAGGACAGTGTAGCCGGTCAAAACTGTGCTGCTTGTGAGTGTCACTTCCTAAAAGGTGATGAACACTCTCTCACGTGTCTTAGCTTCTCCTGTGGGCAGTCTACAACTACCGTAGGGGTGCAGAGCACTGGATGAACAATCCTTGTGTGCGGGCCCCTCGGCAGGCCGTTAATTATTTAAAGTGAATGATGGTGACTGAGTTCCCTATGGGACTGCCACATGTCATGGAGATTGTCCTCAGACACTTACACCAGGTTCTCAGTCACCTGAGAACAACTTGTGGCTGGAAAGAGCAAGTGCCCCTTTTCTTCAGAACAAAACAAATTCAGTCTCTCATTTTACTGTCAGTTTGTTCAGACTATATCAACATGTCTCTTTTTCAATTGAAAGCCAAATTAAAGAGGTCAGCTAACCCAGTTCACTCCAAACTTCCCCCTTGGTTCCCCTTACCTAGGAAATGTCTCCCTGTTGGCTCCCCTCACCTAGGAAATGTCCCCCCCAGGTTTCTCTTACCTAGGAAGAGTACCAACACACCCTTAAGATGTTGAAGTCTTCAGACTCAAAACAGCTGGAATAACAAGTCAGGACTGTCAACTTAAATAAGGAGGTCCAGATTTCGGGAGCACTCACCAGAGCACCTGAAGAGTGCAGTGAACCCGGGGGGGAGGAGGGGTAGTGGAGCTCAACGGTCCCCTGTGGTACCAGTGTTGGTTGAAAGTAGGCTCCACCTGGTCTCAGGTGGGTGTCTCAGAAGTCCCTTCGTGGTTGCCAGGAAAAGGTGCCGCAAATAATCAATAATCGTTCTGTAGCACAAAGTTTTATTTGAGCCCAATTTCATTTGAGGACTCTAGCCCGGAGCACATCTTTGCAAGGGAAGAAAGCGCTGTGAAGAAGAGTGCTTTTCAGCAGAGTTACATCCCGTTTCCAAAGACAGAGACACACATCAAGCATGACAGGTGCACATTCTCTCAAGCATTCAAGGAGATATTTTGCTATTAATGAGCACATAGACAGCAAGTCACCATGGCCTCGGCGCTGGGGGAAATGAGGCATTCAGTCTTATCTTGAAAGGGTGCTGGCATCAAAGGAAGGGAGGGATGCTTTTTTATCTTCAAAGAGTACATTCTTTACTTTAGGGTAACGATTAAAGTACACAGACAATGCATGTCTGACAAGCCATGAGTCAGGTTTCTTTGGTTCAAATAAATTTCAGGCCAAATCAGGTTCCAACCAGAATGGTTTCCACATATACTTGAAAACATAAAATATCTTATATCGCACCTGATGACATCCCGAGGGAGTAGATGTTAGAATGACCCCCACTGCACAGATGGGGACACTGGGGAGGCCCTGAGAGGCACGTGGTTGTCCAGGGTGACATCACTGGCAAGAAGCAGGAGCGGGACTGCATTCAACACTGTGTCCTCAAAGCTGGGGCCCTGCTTGCGTTCAGACATCCCCAGAGGCTGTGGGGATGGACTCTGTTGGTGTGACTGTGTCTGGACGTGGTGTGGAGATGGAGAGTGAGCAGTCAGCAGCCCCGGGAGCCCTTAGGGAGGTCTTGTGTAAGGAGGGAGCTTAGGTAAGGTGACCCCAGGAAGTACCCTCATGGAGCCCAAGAGTACTCGGAACCCTGGTAACTAGGCACCCACATCCTAGAGACAGCCCCCAAGCCAGCTCACTTGTCTAGCACTTGTCTAGGAGGAGCAACGTGTTTAGTTGCTTCTTCTCGATGGTCAGTGGCCAGAGCCCCAGGAAAGCTCCCAAAGACCACACGCAATGCAGATGCTGGTTCCTTTCTCATGGCCGACAATTGTGGCCGTTTAACCGGAGGGACAGAAAGGTAACACAGGGAGTCCTAGGGCAGGCCAATCCAGACCAGACCAGCACTGTGGTCCCATCTGGGCAGCCCTACATCCCCTCCCCATGTGTGTGTGTGGAAGGGCGGTTTCATGAGGGTGGACCACCGTGAGCAGGAGCAGGTCGCTGAGGTGTTAGAAGCCTGGTGGGCTTCTAACATGACCCTGGTGGGTCATGTTCACAGCCCAGGTCAAGGTCGGCTGGGTGGGATGTGGAGTGCTAGAGTGGCACCCTTCTGCCTGAGGTGTATGTCTTTCATCCGGGGTGGAATTCTGTGGAGACACAGGTATGTGCCTGATCTGGGAGAATTAGGTCCCGAGGACAGAAGCAGCACAAGGACAGCTGGGCAGCTGGCAGGGCTCGGATGCCTCTGGGTCGGCTGCCGGTCACTGCCGTTGCAGAGCTCCATGCAGGAGATCAGCGAGGAGCTGGTAGAAGGGGACATCCAATCCCTCACCCCCAGGGGTGAGCAGCTGTGACACAAGACTGCATCAGCAGCTGTGGGGAGAACGTCTGCACTGACTGTTGGACAAGCCTCAGAGCTACCTCAGTACCCATCATCCATCCCGGACAACTATCATTACCACCAACTCCTGCAGGAAACCAGGAGGCAGCTGGGGCCCCAGCGTCCGTGCAGGGTGAGCCATCCCCTGCACAGGCTCCAGCAGGAGACCAGGAGGCAGCTGAGGCCCCAGCCACCGTGCAGGGAGAGCCATCCCCTGCACAGGCTCCAGCAGGAGACCAGGAGGCAGCTGAGGGCCCAGCCACCGTGCAGGGAGAGCCATCCCCTGCACGGGCTCCGGCAGAAGACCAGGAGGCAACTGAGGCCCCACCATGCAAGCAGGGAGACACATCCCCTGAAGAGGGTCCTGCAGGAGACCAAGAGGCACCTGAAGCCAAACCATCTGGCCTGGGAGAGCTGGCTCTGCAATGTCTCTCATCAGCAGCTCCTGTACCACCCATTCAAACTGCTCCCTCACCAGAAATTTCCTTCCCTACCCTCATTAATGTGTTTGTTTCCTTCTTAGTTGCTCTTTTTGATTTTTCTTTATTGTTTAGTTCGTAATAATTATTTAAATTAAATGTTTCGATTTTTTAAAATTTATGTTTTCTCATTTTAAATTGTACACTTTATGAGCATTAAGGACATTCACAATGCTGTGCATCCATCACCGCTATCTGGGCTCAGACAATTTCACACTCCAAAAGGAAATCCTGTTCTAAAAGCACTCACTCCCCGTTTATTCCTCAGGTCCTGGCCAGCTCTAATCTGTTTTCTGTCACTGTTTTTTGTTAAATCTATTCTGGATGTTTCCTATAAGTGGAATCATGGCATAACTGGCCATTTGTGTCTGCCTTCTTATTTTCACAGGGCCTTATAGGTTTTCCTTTCTGTTTTTATTTGAAATAGAATTTCTCTAATTTGATAGGAAAATCCCAGGTGGATTCTAGATTTGATGTATCAAATAAAGCCCTTTCGGTAAATATGTGCATAATCTTGGGGTACAGACTGCTGTTCTAAGTGGGACACCAGAGCCAGAAGCCAGGCATGAAACGCCTGTGGCCAAAACAAAAACAAGACAAGGGTAAAAAGCTGGAAAGGCAAACCACAAACCGGAAAGCATTCCTCATAACCCAAGGCCAGGGAAAGGCTACACATCCCTCGCTTCCAAAAAATGCTTGAAATTCAGTATTTTAAAAAGAGATAAAGAGCAAACACACTCAACGCCAATGAGAGGTGATACACAGGGGCAGCATGTGTCAGAGAAGCTCGAGCTCCACGAGGGGGACACGCGCACATGGAGACACTGTGGAGAGGGCACTGGGCCCCATCAGATGGGCAGGGTTCCAGTGTGGTGACAACCAGCCCTGGTGACAATGTGAGGAAGCAGAGGCCCCAGCAGACTCCTAGAGACAAGTGTGAAAGGACACTCCTCTCTGGAGACCAGCCTGCAGGACCCATCGCAGTCCCCAGGGGCACGCCTGTGCTGGCGGTGCTGATCCCAGGACTTCATCCCACAGAAAGTCTGTACAGTGTGTGCACGTGTGTGCACATGCGTGCGTATGTGTGTGCACTTGTGGGTGTCAGGAACGGAGCATTCCAGGGTGTGTGCTCTTCTAGAACCTGATTTGTCCAGGCATGGCCACCGCCAGGTAATCCTCTTCCACTTGGTATTTTCTCTGTCCTGGCATCAGAATTTATGAAGACCCCCTGCTTGGACCAGGGGCCATTTCCAGTTTTTCACTCTCTGAATCGTGCTGAAGGGAACACCTGCAACCACAAATCTCTGTTTAGGACAGAATCCATGACGTGGAGTTTCTGGGTCAAAATGTATACTGTTTTTAATGAATTGGCCCCAGTTTCCAACACCAGAGGGCTCTTTGTCAGCTTTGAGCCTTCTTTGGGAAAGCAGGGCCACAGAGACCCCGGGGCTGGGACCTCATGGAGTGAGGGAGGACGAGGAGCTGGCAGTGGATGTGATCAAGGTACTTGGGAGTGAGCTGCCTGGCAGAAAATGTCCCACCCCTCAGCCCAACACCTGGCCCCACCCATCATGGTGATGTCATGGGCTAGTTCTCTCGCTGGTGCTAGAGCTGGTGCTGGAGCTTGCTTTAGCTCAAAACATGGCTCTGATTCTAGAACTGGAGCTGAAGCTGGAGCTGGTTCAATCTCAGCAGCTCATGCGAGAGCCTGTGTTAGAGTTGCGCTATCTCTATAGCCGCCAGTATCTCTAGCTCTGGGGAAGGCACTGGAGCTGGAACTACCTCCAGAGATAATCTAGACCTGCTTCTGCAGTTTGATAAAGCTCTTGAGCTGGCTCCAACTCTTGCACTGGAGCTGGTGTAGAGTTATTGCTGTAAGTGGCTCTAACTGTGGTTCTCATTCTAGACCTGGTTCTTGTGGCTCTAGTTGTATAACCAGTCCTAGCTCTAGCTCTGTAGCTGGTGCTAAAACTGGTGGTGGATTGGTTTGTAGCTCTGGCACTGGCTCCACCTCTGGAATTGGTGTTGGGGCAGATTCTGGTACTAGAGCAGCACAGGCTCCGGCTGGGGGGTTGGTGATAGAGCTGCCTCCATCTCTGAAATCGGTGGTAGAGCTGGTAGCACAGCATGATCTAGCTCTGATGTTGGTGCTAGAGCTGTTGCCAGAGCTGGTTCTTTCTCTTGAGCTGGCATTGGCTCTAAGTCTGCTACTGGTACCCAAGCCAGCTCTTGCTCCAGCACTTGTGGGGGATCTAGCTCTGCAGCTGGTACTAGATCTGTTGCTGGAGCAGGCTCTGCCTCTGAACTTGGTGCTGACTCTAGCTCTCGAGCTGGTGCCAGAAATGGCTCTAACTCTGGAGCCAGTGTTAGAGCTGATGCTGGAGCTGGCTCTTCCTTGGAACCTGGCACTGGCTGTAAACTAGTTTCAACCTGGTTCTCACTCTAAAGTAAGCACTAGAACCATCACTGGGACTGGCACAGGAGTTGGTGATAGAGCTGCCTCTATCTCCAGCGTTGATGCTACAGCTAGTGTTCAAGCCAGCTCTAGCTCATGAGAGAACACCGGCCCTGACCCTGCAACTAGCACTGGAGCTGAAGGTGGAGCTTGCTCTATCTCAGGAGTTTGTGCAAGTGTGGGAGCTGGGGTTAGCTCTAGCTATGGAGCTGGCCCCAACTCTGGTGCTAGAGCTGTTGGTAGAGCTGGTGTTGGGGCTAGCTCTGGCTATAGACCTATCACTGGCTCTAGTTCTGGAGCTGGTAATAGAACTGGTTCATGCAGTGGCTTGGCTGCTGAAGCTGGTCCTGAAAATGGCTCTGAGTCAGGAGCCTGGCTAGAGCTGGCTCCAGAGAACACTCAAGCTCTTGAGCTGCTGCTGGAGCTGGTGTTGGACCAGGCCCCAGCTTTTGACCATTTTCTGGAGTTGGCACAAGCTCTGTGGCTGGTACTACATCTAGCTCTTGGGCATGGGCAAGAAATGGCTCGAACTTCAGATTTGGTACTAGAGCTGGTGTGATGTCTGACACTGAAGGCGGTGCTAGCTGTGGAGCTGGTGGTGGAGCTGGCACTAGCTCTGAAGCTTGTTTTAGAGCGGGCACCGGTGCTTCAAGAGGACAAATGTTCAGCAACATGACTGCCTTTTCACGTGCCTTTCCAAAAACAGAAAACACCCCGCTGCCCTCCAGAGAAGCCCCAGCCCAAGGATCCAAGAAGCCTTCCAGGAAGCCTTCCCAGACTGTAGACAGTGTGCATGTATCAAATAAATTTTTTTCTTCTGTTCCTTATCTTCTTATCACAGAACATCATATGTAACTAGATGTATCAATAACAGTTAACTTCACATGATAGTATTTAAGTCATAGGATATCAAGGAAAGGAGTGCACATCACCCAAGAACTTTGCATCCTCCTTGGGGAGAGTATTTGTGTTTTGAGTTGTCCACAGGAGAGGGGTACCATGTTAGAGGGAAGAATGACTTTCTTCCTGTCCTTATTTGGAGATTAAATGCGGCTAAAGGAGATGTGAGTGGGAGCCAAGTTGAGGGAGCGTGGGCTCTGATGGTTAGTCTTGTGTGTCAACCCGACCAGGCCATAGTATGCAGCTGGTTAATCAAACTGGATATTTAATCGCGTCTTGCTGTGAAGGTATTCTGTAGATGTGGTTAACACGTACAATTAATTGACTTCAAGTAAAAGAGATTACTGTCAATAATTTGGGTGGGCCTCATCAGCTGAGGGCCTTCAGAGCAAACACTGAGGTTTCCCAAAGAAGAAAATCTGCCTCGAGACTCCAACATCTAGACACCTGCCTGAGTTTCTAGTCTGCAAGCCTGGTCTACAGATTTTGGACTTGCCAGCCCTCATGAGCACATGAGCCAATATATTAAAATCAGTCTCTCTCTCTCTACACATACATATACACACATCTGTGTGTGTGTGTGTGTGTGTATGTGTGCACATGTATATGTATCCTGTTGGTTATTTTCTGGAGAACTCTGACAAACACAATGCTGAAATGCCATAGGAAGTTTGCAGACGAAATGTCTGTCCAATCCAGACCTCGTACTGCATGTCGGGCTCTGCCGGCACTGCCTGGTAATTCTGAGAAAGCGTGGCTGACGCTTTCCTGCTGAAGACATGCAAATGACCCCAAAGGCCTCTTACCTGAAACCGGGCAAAATATGGAACAGAAAGCTCACCCTCGTGAGGCCGGCCGACAACAGGGTCAGCACCCAGACTCCTGCAAGAGAAAAGTGATACACGAGGCCTCAGAAAATTAACCAGACACCGTATTTTCAGAATGTGGGCTTCCACGCCAGGAAGGTCTGTAGAGAATATGTCATATTTCCTTTAACACATTTCTTGAAGAAGTCAAGTTTTTTGCCTATTTATTGTTACCTTTCAGCAAACACAATTGATATATGCTCTTTCCTGCACAATCCCCTCCCTTCATGCTAAATATTTTCACTCTACAGTCAGTAAAGAGAAGAGAACACGACGGAGAATGCAATCCAGAGGGAGCCACCACCCTCGGAATCATCATGAGTATGTGAATTTCTGTCGTCACCTGTTTGGAGTGGGCCCACCCCCCAGTTACACAGCAGCCAGGGCAGGGATGATGGGATCAAGAGGTCTAGACTAGTCATTCGACTGGCTTTCAGCAAGTATTTAATATGTGGGTTCTGGTTTGCCTCCAGAGAGGTTCTGTGTGTTTGTGTGAGGGAGAAAGATGGAGGAAGAGGGGAGGGAAGACGATTTCATGGTTTAAAAGCTGCTGCAAAAGCTAATATCCACTAGGTGCAGAAAAACCATATGACAAAATCCAACACCCTTTCGTGATAGAAACACTCAAGAAACTAGAAACAGAAGGGAATATCTTGAGCCTCGTCCAGGGCATCTGTGAACAGTCCACAGCTCACCGACGTCATAGTCAGTGGGGAAAGACTGGAAATGCCACCCCTGAGGTCAAGAACAAGATGAGCATTGGCCACTCTTGCCAATTCTATGCTACATTTTACTGGAGGTTTTAGCCAGGTCAATTAGGCAAGAAAATGATGTAAAAGGTATCTAGATTGGAGGGGATGAAGTAAAACTATCTCAATTCTCAAATGATGTGACCACATATACAGGAAATCACAGAGAATACATGGAAAAACTATTGGAACTAAGAAATGAGATTAACAAAGCTGCCGTATACAAGATTAATTTAAAAAATCCATTGTATAGGAATATAAATTGGTGCAGCCACTATGAGAAAGAATATGCAGATTCCTCAAAAAATTAAAAATAGAACTACCATATGATCCAGCAATTCCACTTATGAATATTTATCCAAAGGAAATAAAAACACTAACACAAAAAGATATCTGCACCCCACTGTTCATTGCAACATTTATTTACAATAGTGAAGACACGGTAAGCAACCTAAGTGTCCTTTGATGGATGAACGGGTAAAGAAGATGTGGTGTAAGTATATATATATAACAGAATCTTATTCAGCCATAAAAAGGAAAGAAATCCTGCCACTTGCAACAACATAGACGGGCATTATGCTAAGTGAAATAAGTCAGATAGAGAAAGACAAATACCATATGATCTCACTTAAATGGCGAATCTAAAATTAAAAAAAAAAAACAAAAACTGAGCTAACAGATACAGGGAACAGCTTGGTGGTCGCCAGAGGCAGGGGGTGGGGGTTGGGCAAATGAATGAAGGGGTCAAAAGGTATAAACTTCCACTTAGAAAATAAATGAGTCCTGGAAATATAACAAAAAACATGGTGACTATAGTTAGCAATATTTTATTGTACATCTGAGAGATGCTAAGAGAGCAGATTTTAAAAGTTCTGATAACAAGAAAAAAATCTGTAACTATGTGAGGTGATGGATGTTAACCAGACTTATTGTGTTGATCTTTGGTAATATATACATATATAGAATCATTATGTTATATGCCTGAAACTAATATAATATCATATGTCAAGTTTTAAAATATCAATTTTATTTCTATATACTAGCAAAGGAAAATCTGACAATATAAGTAAGAAAATATGTTAATTTACAATAGCATCCCAAACAATGAAATAATTAGAAATAAATTTATCATAAGAAGTATAAGAGTTGTACAATGAAAGATACAAAACATTATTGGAAGCAATTAATGAAGACCAAAATAAATGGAAAGACATTTCATCTTCATGTATGCGAAGACTTGATACTATTAAGGTGGCAATACTCCACAAATAGAACTAGATATTCAGTGGAATTCCAAGCAAACTCCCAGCTGCCTGTTTTTGCAGAAACTGACAAGCCAAGGCTAAAATTCATATGGAAATGAAAGGGAGCCACAAGAGCCACAACAATCTTGAGAAAGAAGTTCAAAGATGGAGTATTCACACTTCCCAATTTCAAAAATTATTACAAAGCTACCATAATGAATACAGCGTGGTGCTGTCATCAAAAATAGACATACAGACCAACGGAATAGAATTGAGAGTCCAGAAATCAACCTACATATTTACAGTCAATTGATTTTTGATGAGTGAAAAGACAATTCAATGGGGAAAGAACAGTGTTGTCCACAAATGGTATTGAAACAACTGGATTTTCACACGCAAGGAAGTTGGACTCCTTGCTTACAGTACTTACAAAAATGAACTCAAAATAGATCCAACAGCTAAATATGAGGCAAAACTATACAACTCTTACAAGAAAACACATGGGAATTGTCTTGACATGAGTACAGCCATGTTTGGCCGCTCCATTGACCTATAGCCACCAGCACACAAAGAAATACAAAGCTGCTTTCTGTGTGGTGGGAACTGGCCTTTTCCCGGGAACTGGCCTTTCTCACATGGAGGGAGTTGCAAGTTGTAACAGTTCAAGGCTCTTGGAGCGTCGTAGCACGGGATGGACTGGCCATCTGTGCCGGGCTAAGATGATAACCAAAGAAAACAATGCACGTACACAACCACTGGGCTGGGACGTTAGTTAGCCAAGGGGCTCAGTGCACGTATGCCACTGATAACTGTTTTGTGCATGGGAACACTAGATGCTTGCTCTGTAAACTCTGTAACTGCTTATATAAACTGCTGGAAGCTGAGACCTGGTGAGAGTTCCACCTGTGGAAGGGACACATTGCCCAGGACGTGTGATCCTTGCCCAGCCGCGTCGATTGACAGGGCTCTCCCGGCAGTGGGGCGTGGATGTTGTGAGTAACTGATTTGATATGAAGTAATTGATTTGATATGAAGTAATTGATTTGATATGAAGTAATTGATTTGATGTGTTCTCTTTTCGGTCAACCCGGTGTTTCTCTTTCCGGTTGATTTGTGTCATTTCTCTTCAGCCGATGTGGGTGTTTTCCCTTTCCAATCGAGCTGATGTTTTTTCCCTCTTAATATTTGACCTATTTGATCTGTTTGCAGACTGTCACCTTTACTATCCTCTATATAATAAAATATACCTTCAGTCCATTTGTTTGGAGTGGAAAGTGTCTTTTACGTCTCCGATCGAATCCCCGAACCTCTCATAACAGGAATAAAACTTTTATTTTATTTATTTTTTTTGTGAGGAGGACCAGCCCTGAGCTAACACCCAATGCCAATCCTCCTCTTTTTTGCTAAGGAGGACTGGCCCTGGGCTAACATCCATTATCTTCCTCTACTTTATGTGGGACGCCGCCACAGCATGGCTTAACAAGCGGTGCGTCGGTGCCTGCCCGGGATCTGAACCAGCGAACCCCGGGCTGCCGCAGCAGAGCACGGGCACTTAACCGCTTGCGCCACCGGGCCGGCCCTAGGAATAAAACTTTTGACCTTGAGTTAGGTGATGATTTCTTAGATAGGACACCAAAAACACACGAATAAAAAATAAACAAATTGGACTTCATCAAAATTAAAAATTTGTGTGTATCAAAAGGCAGTATCAAGAAAGTGAGAAGACAGCCTGCTGAATGGGACACAATACCAGCTCACCATATATATAACAAGCTACTTGCAAATAGAAGATAGAGTGAATGCTTACAACTCAATAATAAAGAAACTAATAACCCAATTTAAAAATGGGGAAAGGAGCTGAGCAGATATTTCTCCAAAGAAGATATACAAATGGCCAATAAAGACATGAAAAACGCTCAACACCATTATCCAGGAAGAAAATGCAATCAAAACCACAATCAATAAGTATCATTTCCCATCTACTAGTATGGTTGTAAATTAAAAATATGGATATTAAGACGTGTTGTCAAGGATAGGTAGAAACTGGGATCCTCATACATTGTTGGCAGGAATAAAGATGGAAAATAGTCTAGCAATTCTTCAAAATTTAGAGAGTTTTCATATGACCCAGCAGTTCCACTCTAGGTGTGTACCCAACAGACATGAAAACATGAAAGCTTGTACGTGAATGTTCATAGCATCATTATTATAATAGCCAAAAGGTGGAGACAACTCCAATGTCCCTCAACCGATGAATGGATCAATAAAATACAGTATATCTATGCAACGGAAAATCATTTGGCACAAAACAGAAAGAATTACCGATACACTACAATCAAGGATGAACCTTGAAAACATGACATATTAAAGGAGCTATCACAAAAGAACACACATTGTACTATTCTGTGTATATAAGAGGTCCAAAATAGACAGATCGAGAGAGAGAAAAAGTAGAGGAGTGGTTGTCTAGGGCTGTGGCGATGGGGGAAGGGGGAGTGACTGCTAATGGGTCCAGGGTTTCATTCTGAGGTGATGAAAATGTTCCACTGTTGTGGTGATGGTTGCCCAACTCTGTGACTCTACTACAAGCCATTGATTTGTACACTTTAAATGGGTGGCTTACACGGCATGTGAGCGATATCTCAATACAGCTGTTTTACGAAAATACAGAGAAAGATAATTTGTTTCAACTTGGAGATGTTTCTTGGTCCCAGGAGCAGCCGGACTAGGCACTTGCTATAGCACAAAGACCCAACCCATGCAAACGATATGGGTCACAACCCCACAAAACCCACCTTCACAAAGCCCACCCCCAGGGAAATGGGGAAAGACGTCCTCGGAAGGAATGGATGGAGGGGTTGGCCACTGGAGGAGGGGGTGCAGACTTGGTCCAGCCAGCAGCATGGGCACGAGCAGCCCTAACCCTAACCTTCACACTGATGAAATTTTACCTTGAATTTACGCCTTGATCTTCCCAAGGTGAAGCACGTGCAGCTTAGAGTGTCTCTCTTGGCAGGAGGGTAGCTGGCAGAGGACAGAGAGGAAATTTTATCTTTTGATTTTCAAAGCAGCTATTCCATGTGGGAAATACATAAAAGGGGAGAAAACATGAGTGTACACGGGGATATTTTCACTACAATTCAATTGGACCAAGACACTGAGGTTTGCTTAGACAACTTGCCCAGAACAGGGCTGGAGATGGGATTTTAAAAAATAGGACTTGGAATTAATGAGTAATATTGGGAGTGATTCACTGGGTACGATAATCAGGAACTCATCAAGTTGAACAGAAATCCTCCCAAAAGACCAATGAAAGTGCCCAAGGTCAACGATGAACTCTGGCGATAGGTAAGGAGCAGGACCTGCGCAGGGAGCATGTAAAGGAGAACTTTCCATGACACACAAGGTGTGAAGGAGTTTCACTGGAATCATGCATCTGCGAGCTGGGCCCCTCTCATTTTTATATTTACTAGCTTATGACTGTTAAGCGGTAACAACACCATTTGTGACCCCTCCTTCATGGCTTCAGGAACATTTGGTAGCTTAAGGCATCACTCTCAGAGCTGCAAGAACTTCTGGAAACCACTTACGACCTGCACACTAGCCCTATTTTACAGATGAGGAAACTGACGCCCAGGGAGGGTTCAAGGACACACTGGGAGTGTCTCTGACTTCTGGTCCAGGGCACTCTCTCATTGGGGAGACACGAAGAACTCTCCTCTCTATGCCAGAAATGGGCTGATCCTTAAGACATTTTCAAAGAAAGCTGCCTTTTTTTAAATTTTTAAAAATTTTTCCCCCAAAGCCCCAGCAGATAGTTGTATGTCATAGCTGCACATCCCTCTAGTTGCTGTATGTGGGACGCGGCCTCAGCATGGTCCGATAAGCGGTGCGTCGGGCCGCGCCCGGGATCCGAACCCGAGCCGCCAGTAGCAGAGCGCGCGCACTCAAGCTCTGAGCCACGGGGCCGGCCCTATAGGATCATTTTAGTTCTTTCCCTGACACAGAAACAAAACAGGCTACTGGACAAGAGAAAACTCTAGGGCAAGTTGCCATTTTTAGTTCATCCCCACAGAGATTGGAACAAATTGACTGGAGTCCTGACCCCTCAGTCCACATAGTCGACCCACGATAAATGTATCAGCTCGTCATGAATGAACATCAATGAGCCGAAACACGTTTGTCTCCTCAGCCAAGTAGCATCAACCTTCGCGACAGATGTGCTCCTGCCACCAGGTCCCGTCTCTCCCACAGGTGCCCAGACAGCGGGCGGGCACAGTGGGTGGGACGGTGCTGCCTTTGGGGACTGGGACCAGCTCTCTCACCTGCAGGCTGGCGGGGTCAGGGCCCATCTCCCTCACCGAGGCGATGGAGGTCTCCAGCTGTCCCTGCACACACGAACAAGCAGGCCTCCGTGACAAAGGCCCGGGACACAGAGCAAAGGGTTCACCGTCCCCCCGCGTGCAGCCCGGAGGCGGAACCAAAGGCGGGTCTCTCTCGGGCTCGGAGGCCAGTCTCTCCGGGAGCCGCAGCCTCTTCTGAAACCTCTCCCTGGGCGCCGGCTGTACCAAGACGCGGGGCTGGGAGTTCTGGGGGGACAGGAGTCCCCACACGCTGTCCTCCACCCCACAGCACCCACGACCCGGCCCCACACGGGATCCAGGGCCTCTTCCAACGCCCCACCCGATGTGGGGGTCACAGAGCAGTCAGCGGAGTGGGGGCCCTCGGGACCAGCCCTGTGGCAGCTGTTGGTGTTGTGCGTGCGCGCGGAGGAACGGGGTCACGTGCATGTGCTGTGCGTGGGCCCCGAGCGCGTGCCCGGCTGGGGACGTGAGGCCCGGCTGCCCCGCGTGGGTCCACCCGCGACCGCCCATTGGAGGAAGGCCCGTGCGCCCCGAGCACGTCCCTACCGCCCCCACGCCAGGGAGAGCACGAGCCGCGTCCACACTGAGCTGGCTGATGCAGTTCCAAGAGCAGGCTCTCAGGCGACAGTTGGGAAACTGAGGCCAGGAGAGACAGGGACTGGCCCGGGCCCATGAGATGGGCAGAGTCCAGAGGAGAAGAAACAAAGGCTGCTCCTGTTTAGATCACACCTGCTTCTGTGTTTTCATTCACTCACCCATTCACTCATTGTTTCGTTTACTCTCTCATTCCTTCAATCACTCACTCAGTCATTCTCTCATTCATTCCTACACTCATTCATTCAGTCATTACTCATTCATTCACTCATTCGTTCATTCACTGGTTCATTTATTCAATCATTCAGCCAACATCCTCCAGTCCTTGCTGTGTACCAAGCACTGTGACTTCACCAGGGAGCACAACTTGATGTGGTCCCTGCTCACGTGGAGCTCACGTCCACTGTGTGACATAAAAGAGGGCAGTCCCTGGGGGTACAAGGGGTGATAAGCACCAGAAATCCACACCTGAAAATAGAGGCCAGTCATGCAGAGAAAAGTTCAGAGAAAACCCATGCTGGGCACTGCCGTCTTGCATGATCCTTGACCCCATGCCCCAGCAGAAGAGCTGGGGTCCACATTTCCCAACGGCTGAAGGCGAAGGTGGGTGCTAAGGGCAGCCAATGGCTCAGGGAGACCTGAGGATGATGCCCTGTGGGGGCTGAGGATCTCTGGGCACTGACTGGGGAGGCAGGTGGCGCAGGAGGGAAATGGGGCTCCTGGGCCAGGCTGCCAAAAGGCAGGGTGAGCGGGCACTCAGATCCACCACCTGGACTCCCGTGTGTGTCTTTGCCTCCGTGTCTCCCCCTGGAGAGAAAAGCTCAAACCCTCTACACCACCCTCGCTCCTCCCTGCCCCATCCAGAGTGGTGAGAGCTCCAGGAGAGGAGAGTGAGGGGCAGGGGGAGCCCTGACCACCCCTTTCCCTCCCCCACCAAGTAGAAAAATCTGCTCTGGCTCAACCTTTGGCATTGGTTCCCCTGGTTCCCAAGAAACATCTTTCTCCCTCAGACCTCAGTCCTGACCCAGGAGAGAGATGGACAGTGCCAACTCTGCACCTCCTTCCTCCATGGGGGTCTCCAAAGCCCCCAAGAGGTGTTACCCATGCCACTGCCCTCAGCCCAGGGCACTCATCCAAGATGAAGAGGTGTGCAGAACTCTACTCCCAAAGATTCAGAGGGTCCAGAGCCCCCCAAGCACCAGCATTCTCCCCCTCCCACCAACCCCAGGCCACAGACCCCTGGAGGGAAGGGAGGGAGCCAGGTGACTCAGAGCTGCCCACTGTGACCTCCCCCCACCAGTCAGCATGGCCTCAGCGACCAGTGTGGTGTCCAGAAGATGATGCACCCTCTGGTGGAGCCTGGCCCTTTTTGGTGACAGAGGGGGCTATGGAGGTCAGGAGAGAAGGCTCTGGGGAGATAGGAAGGGCCAGGCCCCCACCCCATGCCAAGGCACCAGTTGCCTGATCATTGAATATGAACCTGTTCACCCACCACCAACCCCTCCTGGCAGTATTTCCCAGGAAGAGTTTTAGGAGTCTCACAGCTACCCTGGTCCACCTCTCTGAGCTTCTGGATCTGGAGGTGGGGACAACTAGGGCCCTTGCCAACCCCGGCTAAGAGAGGGAACCTTGAGGAGCTCCCATATGAGAACAGAGCACTCCAGCCCTGGGACTGAGAAATTTTTGATGCCACTCTCTGAGTGAACACTGGGCAGGGTTAGGAAGAAAATACCCCCAATATATGTGTGCCCACTGTAAGCCAGGGCAGGGAGCAGCCAGTCACTGCTGTCACATCCACTGAGAAATGGAGTTGGTGATTGGCTTAGTTAGAAGAGCCTGGGGGAGGATGATGGAGTCTCCCAGCAGTGGAAAGACATGAGCTTTGGCCTTTCAGGTTCCTGGATACCGTGCTGAGGGAGGGGCAGCAGCCCTCCATTCACAGAGACCTCCTGGGAGGGGAGAAACTAGGGTGGTGGACGGTGGTCGGCCCAGCAGAGAGCAGGCTTGGGAAGAGTGGCGGGGCTGTCCTGAGGGGAGTGGAGCCCTGCTGTAGGAGAGACCTTTCCCTACCTCTCAGAGCTCATCTGGCTCTTTTCTTTCTTTCATTTTCAAATTAGAGGCAGCAAAAGGACAAGCTTACCTGTCTCTCATCCCCTTTCCATACCTTCAGCTTTGATGTCCACCCCTCCTATGAAGCCTGCTCTCTTGGGAAGGTAAAGGCAGGAGCTGGTGGCTGAGGCAGCTTCTGGCCTTGAGGCTGGCTGCACCAGGAGCGGCTGGATGGGAGGTAGGAGCCTGCGGCCCGGCCCCTGGCGTCTGTGGGCAGCCTGGTGGTGAGAGAGTTTGTGGCTCTTGCTTCAAGGAGGTGGGAGGCTGTGAGAGTCAGGAGTGCAAGGTGGACCTTGCCCTGGGGGCAGGACAGTGTTCTGTACACGGCAAACGTGTGTTCATACACACATGTAAGTGTGAGCATGTGCTGTGTCATCCACAATAGGGTGTGTGCCAGCAACGTGTGCAGAGCCCAAATCCTAGCTGAGGGACTGGCTCATCCTGTATTTTGAGGCCTCGGTAGCATTCTTACCCAGGGGCCACATGTGGAGTTGATGGGGGTGTGGCAGGCCTTGCATGCAGGACTGCCCCAGCCCACTTGACTGTGTAAATCTGCTCTGTGGAGGGGGCAGAGGTGTCTCCAGCAGGGGCTGTGCTGTGCAGCGTGAGGCCTGGCAGTCCATGCAGCCCAAAGGGGCAAGACCTGCTGAGCCGGCTCTTCAGAAGCATCCAGTCCTTGAGGACATTGTTCACAGGGAGAGGTTTTTGGTGCTGGTGCCCCCTCGCCTACTGGGGCTCGTCCCTGATGAGGGTCCAGCAAGTTGGAGAGGGGGCGGAAAGGGGGGATGAAACATAGGCCAAATTCATGTCCCAAGTCACAGGCCAAGCCCAGTGAATTTCCCTGTTCCCTGCCTCAGTTTACCTATTCAGGAAATGTTCCAGAGTGCTGGGCAGGGTTGGCTCCAAAGCTGGGGTCAGGCGGTAACAAACAAAATTCCAAGCCAACCTCCTCCTCTATGCAAAGATCATTTCCATTACCCTGAGATGGGGTGAGTGGATGTTGGGGGTACAATGGTATTCTGGGGGGCCTTGCCCTGCCCAGGACCTCGTCTTCGGGGGTCTGGCCCTCACCCGGCCTGCCCAAGGTCACCAGCAGTAGCAGTGGCACTTACATCTGTCCCAAGGTCTGGAGAGGGGAGAAGTGGGCAGCCTTACACCCTGGTGGGGACACTCACGATTTCTTTCTTTCTTGAAGAAACACGAGACCCTCAAGATTCATGTACTGTGTGATGGAGGGAAACAAATACCAACTGTTCCTCCAAAAATACAATGTATTTTGTACTTTGTAAAGTATTAATTAAAACGGAGAAAAATATCATGTTGGCTGAGGGCGTCTGATTTTGTGCTGCTCCAGGGCCACATCTCATCTCTTTCCTTCTCCATTCCATGGTCGGGGAACATGGCCAGGGGTTGGGAGGAAGGCAGAACAACCTCCCCGTCCACACCCAGTGGCTGAGAGAGGACACATCCCCAGAGCGAGAGGGGCTTTATTAGTTACCTGATGCAGAGTAACGAGTTGCCCCAAATGCAATGGATTAAAATGATTGTTTACGTGTCACGGTTTCTGTGGGTTAGGAATTCGGGAGCAGTTTGAGCAGTCCACTCAGGGTCCCTCGGGAGGCTGCAATCATCTGAAGTCCTGGCTGGGAAGGGAGGATCTACTTCCCAGGTGGTTTATTCACAGGGCTGGCAAGTTGGGCTCAGCTGTTGGCAGGGAGCCTGTTCCTCTCCACATGGGTCTCCCCATGGGGCTGATTGAGTGTCCTCACAATACGGTGCCCGGATTCCCCCAGGGCAAGGGATTCAAGGGCTAGTGTAGGAACCAAAATGGTTTTTTGGCCCCGAGCCTCAGAATTCACACGCCTCTGCCTCCACCATACTCTGTCACCATATAGCCCCGCTCTGATTTGACACAGGAGGAGAACACACAAGGGTGTGAAACCAAGAGGGCAAGGTCATTGGGGTCATTTTGGAGACCGGCTACTGTGCCCATCATTCCTCCCAAACCTCTGGCAGAGGCAGGCCTGGGGGTGAGGGGGCCTGCGGAGCAGGACAGGGCCTTGCTGGTGCATGGGGAGGATCCAGGGCTGGATTCCGGGCCACAAGGCCTCTGGCACAAGCCTGGAGCCCTGTTGTGGATGTCACACCACCAGGAAGGTCCTTGGTGCTAGAAGCCCAGGAGCTGATGTCTCCCGACAAGATACCCTAGGGGCAGGAGGGAGGGCTTTGTGCCCAGCGTCCCTCCCACAAGGGCTCTGGCATTTGGTTCCTGCCCTTTTGACAGGTAGGCATGGGGGATGCCCAGGCAGGACAGAGGTCTTGGACCTTGGACACCCTTCACTGCCCCTCTCTGACGTTTTCCATAGAGGGCCGTTGTGACCAGGCAGTGCTGAAGACCTGAGCTTGCACTGAACCCCACCAACCTCCATTCCCACCTGTCTCACCCCTGCTCGCAGGAAAAGCTGACCTGGGGATTGACGGGAGTGACAATGAGGATGAAGTTCACTCACTACCCTGAGCCCAAGAAAGTTCTGGATGCTGTGAATGCTTTCCCTTCTGGGGTCTTCAGACTACGCCCCCCTCATTCCTTCAGAGACCCCATTGGAGCTGGGACATCCACGTGGACTCTTGATTTCCCCCAAAATCTCAAAAATTACAAAGAACTCCAGGGCCCGATCTCCCTTTCCCACCACTCACTCACAGTCACTGTCACTCGGGCGGTGCTGGACCTTGTGCCAGATGCTGGGGACCCCGAGGAACAGGCTGTGGCCCCTGGACCTGCGTCTCTCTAGGAGGTGAGAAGACAGGGAATGGAGCTATTCCAAGGAGTGCAAGGCCAGGCTAGACCACAAGGGTGTGCTGTGCCCAGGGGGAGGGAATGACCACTGTCCAGTAGTAGGGGGCAGACCAAGAAACCAGGACATTAGGCTTGAGCTTGGTAAGATGGGGACCCAGCAGAGGGAGGAGCAAAGGCGGAGAGGGCCAGAGGGAACCTTGGCTGGAATGGACGAGTGCGGCGGGTGAGGGAGGAGTTGATGCGGCAGGTAGGGGATGAGGCTGAAATGCAAGGTGGGTGCTCAGGTCCGCCAGGGGCCTCACCCTCCTATAGGCCATGGGGAGCCACTGAGGACTTCCACGCAGGGGACCAAACTTAGCATCTGAGTGGGAGTCTTCGTTATGAAGAGGGCTGATAGGAGCAGGAAAGGGGAACTGCCAGGGTCCTGGCCTCAGTTCTCAGGAGGAGGCCCCTGGCTGGTTCTAGAGTCGTCCCTGTGCAGAGTTGGGGTGGTGGGGGCAGTGGAGTATCAGGGGACCAGCAGATGTCCAGCCAGCCCTCAGAACCATGACTGTGCCCCTCGCCCAACCAGGGCATAATTCCTCCTGGAGCAGCTCTGGCTGCTTGTGGCAGGTTCTCACCACTGCTCACATTCAGACCCCCACGGGGGTTACCCATGCCAGGACTCCACCCCCAAGAGTCTGATTCAGTTTCTCTTGGATAAAATATTGGTGTAAAACGTCCCCCACCCTCTCTCAAAAGGTAATGTAAAGAACTGGGCCACAGAACAGCAGCAACTGTGGTCACATGGCCCCCCGGGTTTATCATGTGATATTCCTCTGGGGGAGCAGGGGGCTCATGATGGTCAAAATGAGCTCTCCAAAGGGAATGTGCGGGATGAGATCGTGCGGGTGGTTGCACCACATAGACAATACGCTAAAACCACTTAATTGTACACTTTAAAATGGTCCTACGTCATGTGACTCACATGTCAATGTTTTAAAAATATCGATGTGGTAGAAAAAGCAACAGGAATGGATGCTGGGCGTGAAGGATGGCCAAGAAAGAATGTGAGTTATTCTGACACTCTTGAGGGTTAAAGGAAGTCCCTATCAACATGGTGGAGGCAGCACAGAGAAGGAGCATGAGGACGGAGGCAAGAACCGGGAGCTCCCACCTCGCAAATGTTGGTGGGGGAGCATCTCATTTGAGCTGTTTTTCCAGGAGCTCTGGACCTGAGCTGATCCAGCGGGAAGCTGTGCAGCGTCAGCGAGACCCAGGCCCATCTCCCACCCTGATGAGCATGGGGCACCGGGAGGGTCCTGTTGTCCCGGGAGAACCTCGGAGTGCAGGCAGAGCCTCTGAGGATCCTGTAGGGAACAGCCCCGCGTTGTTTTCAGGGCAATTAATACTCGGTGTCTTGGACTCAAGATCACTGAGCATGTCATGAAATACGTGGTAAAAGTGTCCAAACTTAAAAAATTAAATGAAGGCACCAGTGATCCCACTCCTTAGGTATACACTTGAGAAAACTGAGAACACGTTCACACAGACACTTGTACCGAATTCAACAGTTGGTGGACATTTGGGTGGTTCCGCTTTTTGGCTATTATGAATAATACCAGAACTTCATGTACGAGTTTTACATTGGCCCAGCGTTTTATTTTTTTTGGATCATTCACATACATCAAAACAATCAATCAGTAACCTCCCAGATGATTCTATCATACAGGCAAGGTTGTGGGGCCCAGGGTGAGGGGTTGAATCTGCCCAAAGGAATCCCCTCATGAACATGGCCCCCAGAGCAGGCGGCCTCATCTTGATTCCCTAGTTTGAGGCCAGACTCATTAGAGGCAGCCTGCACCCAGATGCGCCAGCTGGAATGAACGCGTCCTTCTCACCACTGCATCCCCTGCACCTGGCAGCTCCTGGCGTACAGTCAGACAGGAACAGGGACCCTATCAGGCCTTTGCTTCATCTTCAATGTTCTCCCGCTGTAATGAGGGTGGATGACTTAGCTGTAGAACAGCTTCCGGTCATGAGCCTGAGCCTGTTCAGTTTCCGTCTCTGAGGGTGGACTCACAAGGGCTATTTTTCTGATGGGCACAGATTCCTGTGCTTTTCTCTGGCAATTCAGCTGGCACCACCCTACCAGAGCGACAGCAAGACCAAGTCTCTCCGCTCCTCATGGGCAACCCCCACACCAGCTACATCCCACCTGATTGCCTCCCTAGCAAGACAATGGACTCCTGGTTCGAGGAGGTGACCACACCCTCGGGATTTTTCCTTTTAAACTTGACTGCTCAGCATGCCCTCAGTGTTGCCCCGAGAAAATCACAGCAAGAGGGACTCCAAGCACTGTCTCCAGCTCCAGCTCAATCTGGGCTGTTCCATGAGAAATATCAAGGTTGGTGTGGAAGAAAGGCTGGGTTTCTTGGTCGCCACAGCATGAGCGTCTGAGGGTAGCTGGGTGATGCACCCTGGGAGAGAGAAAGGCAAGTGTGGGCTCCTTGGGGGAGGGGATACATTCCTGGGGCTCAATCCTGGGGCAGGGCAGGCCCCAGGAGAATGGAGACCTCACAGAGCCACCCCGTGCTGGGGGCCACCCCCAAGGCCATCTGAAGTGGTCTCTGGGAATGTCAGGCTGCATGGTTAGGCCGAGGCAATGAGCAGCTCCCATGCTGCCCCTGCGGGGAGAACGGCCCTCAGAGTTGTGAGTAACTCTGCTGCTGGTCAGGAGGTGCTGGGACCTGAGCGTAATGTGAGAGAGAACAGTGTGGATCTTCAGAAATGCAGCCCGAGTGTCTACCCTGTGCCAGGTGCTCAGCGAGATTGTCACCCGCTGTGCCAAGTCAGAGCACTCTTCCTGCCGCGTGGTTCTCAGCGTCTGACTGTGTCACATGAACACAGTGAGTGCACAGTAGGTGTTTCCTGACCTCGTGAAAATGCGAGCCAACCACATATTCAAGAAACAAGCATGATCAAGACAAGACTATCCTGAGTGAGTCAGGGGTGGACCTGATGAGAATGGCAGGCCAAGTGTTTTGGATTCACTGATGTCAGGGTCTGTGTGCCAGCAAGAGACCCCCGTCCCCGCCAGAAATCATCATGGACTGGCAGCATGTACACCTGGCGGGTGCTCAGGGAACAGAAGACTGAGACCTATGCCCCTGGGAACGGCTATCCACTGAGGGAGATAATGGTGGCCACCGTGTGATGAGAGTCCCTCCACCTTCTCAGGCCACACCTGCCACTCGGGCTGTGCACTGGCCTCCTCTACAGACCCCAATACATGCAGAAGGACAGAGCCTGAGTGTAAGAAGTCAGGACAGCCAGAAGACACGTCGGAGTGGCTCATGGTCACTGCATTGAGGGTGTCCTCACACACTCGCTGAAGTGACAGGAGCCCGGAGCCTGCAGACAGACTTTTCGCAGGGAAAAAAAGGATAAATTATAGCAACGAAGCTAATGGTGGAAACAGTTTCTGTGTCTGTGGGCCTGCCGAGGTCACAGGGAACCAACAGAGCCAGCGGCAGAGCGAAGGCCCGATGGAAACAGCCCCTGAAACACCAAAGTGCCTCGAAACACTCTGCAGTGGGTTTTTGAAAGATAAATCCTTATTGTATTTAAATTATACATTTTTTTTTGCATTTTTACAAGTGTTTTTTAAAAATGCTTTTCACAATTTCAAAAGACATTATTAGAATCCAGCCTTCAAAGGAAATACTTAGGCCTGTGCGTGCATACGGTCGCGCGCACGCACACACACGCTCTCTCCGCAGTCTGTCTCTGGAGGCAACATGAGAACCAGAACCGGTGGTGCCTCTGGGACAAGAGACGGGAGACTTAGTTTTCATAAGACACTTTGTACCAAGTACGTATGTTCTGTGTTCAAAAACATCAATAGCTTTGTTTAGAAGAACTGATTTAGTAAACAGTAATATAAACTACAATTTAAGAAAGAACACTTTAACACTGAAATGAGCCTTTTGGTCTAATTGCATTCTCCCTGGTATGAAAAACATTATTGTTCACTTTGGTGGCTGTGGTAAGGCACTCTAAATATTAAATATCTTGCTTTCTTTTAAATGCATGTAAAACATTCCTCCAAACGGGCCTCTGCAAACAGCTCCTGGCACGCCAGCTTTGTCATTTCAAATCTTTCCCCCTTGGGAGCCCCTCTGGGCCTTGTGGAGCCTGGCCTGTAGCTTCTGCCTCTCTGAGGCCCCGGGGGGCCTCTGTTTCTCTGCTCCACGTGCCCGTGGACAGCCTCTGACAGGGCCTCTTCCAGGGCACAGGGGGACTGGAACCCTTGGTCAGGCTGCCCCCTGCTTGCACAGGCTGCTCACTCACAGCCCCAGGAAGGAGCGCAGCGCCAGGGAGCCTGCAGCCTGAGAAGCTGCTGCTGGGCGCTCGCTCTGGCTCCTCACCACTACGCGGTCTCTCCTGATGCCCTGGCAGAGGGTGCGCTGGGGCAGGAGGAGGCCAGCTGGGACCTGGGAGGGGAAGCAGTGCCCAGGGAACTGGTCCTGGCCCAGCCGCACACTGGACGCTGCTGCCACATCAGGTAGTCTGCTCTGTGGGCACGCACTCACGCCCGTCCAGTCCAGCCTTACGCTCCATGGCAAATACCGGTCTTCCAGGCAACCGATTCCCAGGCACCCTCGGATGTTCTTGCCTCACACAAACAGCTCTCCTTTGTCTGCACAGAAAGGAAAAGGGTGGCTTGGCTGGGCTAGGCCAGAGGCAAGTCACCAAGAAGAGGAAGGGTCATGAGAATACGCTTTCTAGAACCAGGTACAAACAGAGCCCAATGTTAAACTTCAATTTCTACCAGGCATTAATGCCTCCTTTTGAAGGGAAAGGTATACTACCCCCAAACCAAAGACATGTGCAAGCCCAGAATGACGGTGTGTCCGTCACATGGAGAAGAGTACATGCACAGAGCTGTAGGCCCAGGAGGCTCCTGGACACGGCCCACTCTGCTCGCCCCATATGCACGCCCCTCACCCACAGTCATGGCCCACTCTGCTCGTCCCTTATGCACACCCCTCACCCACAGTCACATCCGACCACACCCTGCCCTCCACACGTCCTGAAGTCTGAGCACCCTCCAGTCCTGGTCATGCCCTAATAGAGGGAGACCTCCATCCGTCATCCCTTGTCTGGGTTTCCACATCTCGGGAGCATTTGGTCAAGGGACACAGGGTGACTGGGCACCTCTTTGGGCCGGGTCGATGTCTGTGTGCTGGGAGCTGGGACACGACAGTGAGTGAACACGTACGGTTCCTGTCCTCATGGGACAAGAGCTAGTCAAACAGTTAGAAAGAAACAAACGATCAAACCAATATATACGTGTTTACAAACTGTAAAAAGTGCCACGAGGGACAAGAACGGACGAAGTGCTCTAGAGGACAGTCCAGGAGAACAAATCTAGACTGGGCTCGGGAATGCCCACCTCTGGACGGGACCCCAGACCTGGTGGGGCAGCCTCCTGCTACCCAGCCTTCAGACCCCACTTCTGTCCACATCAGCTCTGGGCACTCCTTGGCACAGAGGCCCCATTTTACCACCTCCACCTGAGAAGCAGAAGAAGTAGACAAGACATGGAGAAGCCAGGACTAAAATAATCTGGCTGATTAATAAGGAATCCTTTTGTTCCCATCCATCAGAGCCCCTCTGGTCTGACCACCACCCTGGGGACTCCACCCTCAGATTTTACGTGTTTAATAGAACAATTCAGTCTGGCCCCCAAAAGGTTAGCAGATCTCAGGGGAAACCAACCAAGTCCAACTCCCAGCTGACCACATGCAAACGCTGGGCACAGAAGGGGAGATACCCAAGCTCTGATGCTCCCTCTACTTAGGACAGTCACGGCACCTGGAGGGTGGCTGTGGGGTCTTGGGGGAAATCTAGAAGCGGATTTCATTTCGGTGTGACCCAAAACGTCCACATGGCATGACAGCAAACAGAAAACAGTGTACTCTAGTTGAATATTTTGCACATTTCATATGGATTTCCAAGGATGTGACTCTGCACAGTTTAAGCCGTAGATCATTGATACCTCCAGATTGAGTCCATAATGACTCTTAGTTTTTAAATCAAAATAGCTTTAGAAGAGTCTGGCATCCTCAAGACATTAGCATATGGAAGTGCTGACTCCGAGTGACGGTGCTGAGGGACTACCCCGGTCATCACTGCGACCGAGGGTGCTGTGCACACAGTCACCCCCCCACAGTCCACGTCACAGCCCGTGTGTGTTACAGGCCTGAGATCTGAACCTCAGACGACAACTGAAGGGCAGTCAGGACTCTGGGTCGGGGGGGCCTCTGGATAGTCCTCACAGTAACGTAGGGCCAGAGAACACTAACGAGGATGACCCCACTCTGTCCCGGCCCAGACGCCTAAATAGAAAACAATGACTCACCAGAGATGAGTAATTGAGATTTACAAATTAACATTCTTAGGTGCAAGGAAATAGCGAATTTACGTGAGGATCCCCACAAAATGAAATTAATTTTCTTCAGTCTTACCAGTCAGGTCAACTAAAGAGCAGCAGACTGACCTGACAGTTACTGTGGTGGAACGGGAGAGGCAATCAAGGAAAGCGCACATCCGAGGGCGGGAGGCACTTGGGTGTCTGACGGCTTTGTAACTGGGCAAACCTTCAAGAACAGCTCCATTCCAGCCTTGGCTTTGATCATTCTGTCCTGGCACTTTGGAGAAATGGGGCATATTTCCCTCCACAAAACCCCAGGGTATCTGACAAATCAGCGTCCTGCCGTCCCTCATTCCTGGGTTCGGTCAGGGTTTGGGCTTGGCCAGGAGCGGGATGAGCCCCACACTTTCATTTCCCGATGGCTCTCCCGGGGATTCATCAAACCTCTGCTGGGTTCCCCAGCACCCTGACATTCTCGAGGGTCCACCTCCTACCACCGACTAGCATCCTCTTGAGAAAATTCACTTTCACATGAGCCCAACCACAAACCAAAGGAACCAAAAACAAAACTCCAGGATGAAAAAAGACACACATTATACAACTTCAAGCCAAACAACATCTGGATGAGCTGCTCACTGTAATTATCCACGCGGCGCGCCCCTCCACTGGATGGATGGACACTGAAAGCTTCCCACGGCTTAGGGTGAACCCAAGAGAGTGCAGCTCGGCCCGTCACTGGGGCCACACAGGCTTCGCCACTTACTGGTAAGGGGAGCAAAGTGGCTGAGTCCACAGCAAATGCAGGAAACCTGGACTTCTGGGTTGAACTCCATCAAGCTGAAGAGAGTGGGTGGAATCATTTCCGGAAGAGCGGTTTCCACTAGGTTTGTTCCGTTGCCAAGAATTCCGTAGCCTCAGACAAAAACATGTCCTTCTACATGACAGTAAAAACAGCGGTCAGTAAGTCAAACCAAGTGCAGCTCTCCTCACCAGAAATTCAAACTGCACCGCTCGGATGCTTTCGATCCACAGGGATTGTTTTCTCCTCCTTGGTTGGCAAAATCACGTTAATTACACTTGGAAAAGAATCAGTTTCTTTTCTCCTCTTTTAAATTCTTACTCTTGGCGTATGTCAAGCAAACAAACCAAGCTCAGAATACAAACTTCCCACACCTGGACGGCAATCTGGAGGGGCCTAGTCAACAAATCACCCAGAAACCCCATGTGAACACAGGAGAGCCTCAGAAGGGCAGTTATCCCCCTACTAACAGCTGTAAGTTTCACACTGACCAGGAGAGCAAGCCAAATATAAAACAACTTCTGGCCAGATGCTGAAAACTCTCAGAAATTATGTTTTGCTTATAAAAAGTGGAATACTCATCAGTGGTGCCAGATGTTTCATCCCAGGGGCATGGACCTCAGCGTCGAAACCCTAAGGCTCTTCTCCCTCTGTCTCTGTTTCTTGGTGCAGCCTCTCTGGAGACGGCAGGGCCAGAGTCTCTGGCCCAGGCGACAGGAGGGGAGAAAGCAGTTCCTTCTCCACTCCAGAGGTTTACTACAGAATGACTAAGCTCTGGGCTAGCTATTTGTCTACAGAGAAACCAGGGCTACTATCGTTCTGTCAGGAACGTCACCCTCACCCTCTATTAACTGAACTCACTCTAACTAGGTCTTCCCACAGCCACGTTCCCTCCCTCAGGCTGAGGTCTGTGCCTGTGAATCCAACAGACACCGACCCTTCGCCATCGACCCCTCTACACCTTCCCAATGACCTGCCTGCAAGAGGCTCTCACCATTTCATACAGCACAGCCTGTGCCCCTACACGCCACATGCTTAACCGTCCCCACTCCTGAGAAGGGCAAGTATCGGGGGACATTCACCCGAGTCACAGGAAGGGTCCATACTGTTAGGAAGACGAACTTGGAAGGATTCTGGTGAACGGAAAGAGCAGATAAGTGCCAGGTCATTCATTCACTCCACAAATATGTCCCAAACAGTAAACATAAGCTAAACATCTAACTGGTGATGGGAACATGAGGGGAAGGAAGAGACCCGGTCCCTCTCTCTGAGTTCAGTCTAGTGGAGGAGGCAGAGGTCAGCCAAAATTAACACCCAATTAATCTGTGCTGACTGCAAGGATGGCAGGACAGGGGCCTCCGTGAGGGAACGTCAGGGAGCCTGATGTAGTTCATGGGCAGGAGCGGTCGGGAGGCTTCACTCTATCCACGTAGTCTGAGGGATGAGTAGGAGTGTGGAGGGGAGGGGAGAGCACGGTATTCCACGTAGGGGAGACAGCACCTGCACAGGGAGGGAAGGGCCATGGCCCACTGAGGGAGTTTAAACAAGGGCCGAGTGGATGAAGCCAGGGGACGAGGGGGAATATTTGCAAGACGCCAGTGGGGAGCAGGGAGGGCAGGTCATGCAGGATGCTGTAGACCACGGAAGGGTCTGGTCTTTATTCTAAGCACAATGGGGAGACGGTAAGGGTTCTAAGTAGGGAAGGGACATGATTCCTAGAGGGGAACGTGAGTGGACGTGGCAAACAGTGGAGAAGGAGGGGGGGGGGGACGAGCAGGGGTTCACTTTTGGACCCACTGAACTCACAGTGCTTAGAGACGGCCAAGGGAAAACGTCAAGTGGCACTGAGAGATGTCTGCACCTCCGAACAGCAGGCTTGGCCTCACCAGCCAGCTGGAGAGTCCTGAGCACACAGACGGTGACTGCAACCACGGTGAGGGTGAGACCTTCTGAAGGAGAAGGCAGAGGAAAGGAGGAGAGCACAGTCCCGCCTCGGGGACCTCCGACATGGGAGGGCCTGGCCCAGGAGGAGAGCCAGGAAATGAGTCCAGAAGGAACGAGAAACGAAGAGAGCCCTCGGAGAGCCCAGTCACAGGGGCGAAAGGAAGACCGCTCTTCACCAAGATGCTCAGCACGTCACGGCCAATGTCAAACGCTGCTGAGAGATCAAGAAAGGGAAAGATTGGACAATGGTCTCCAGGTTCTTTATTATTGTTTTCAGCAACATGGAGGTCACCGTAACCCTAGCAAGAGCCACTCAGCAAACTGATCAGTGTGGAAGCTGAGTGGAACGGACAGAGGAATGAGAAGGAGACGAGGAAATGGGGACAGTAAGTCAATGCAGCTCCTGAGAACTCTCGCCTAGAAGGGGAGGCAGGAGGTGAAGCGAAGGGGTGGGACTTGGGGGAATGGGAGGATGTGGAGGGCTCCACACAGGGCCTCTTAAGATGGAAGACACCTGAGTCAGGTGTCAAGACTGATGGCGAGGGACGAGTAGAGAGGGAGAGGCTGAAGTTGTGGGGAAGAAGGCCCAGCAGATGGAGTGAGGCTTCTGAGGAACGGGGGGAGAAGGGATCCAGGGCACAGAGAGAATCATCAGCTTCAGCAGGAAGAGACACGCTTCCCCCACCACTATAAAGGGAAGGGACCCAGGGCGGGGACAGGTAGAGGCAAGTGTGCAGGAGTCCGAGTGGGAAACTGAGGGCTTTCTCAGCTGACGGCATCTGTTTCCTCTATGAAACAGGAGGCAGGTTCTTCTGCTGAGAGTGAAAGATGGGAGGGTCAGCGGTCTGGAGGACGAAGTGTGGCCAACTTAGCTTTCCAGCAGGATTTGATCTTGGTGCCTCTGCTGAGGGATAACTTTGGAAAGACAGATTCTAAGTGCTTTGGTGAAGACCGCGGCACACCAACGGTCCCTAAGTTGACTCAAAAGGAAAAGAGGGGTTTACTGACCCAGAAAGTGTACACCTAGGTGAGCGAGGCTGGCAGAGCTGGGGCCTGGCCTCTGCTGCCTGGCTCGCAGAGAGCTTCTTTACCTAACTGTGCTCTGGCAAGGGCCACTGGAAAGAAATCACTGTTGTCACTGACAGGGGGAGGCTCAGGCCACAGTCAAGATCATGGTTGTGGCAGGCTACTTCTATAATGGCCCCTAGTGAGCCCCGTCTCCTGCTGTTCACACCCACGTGTACTCCCCACCCTTGTGTGGGGGCTGGACCTAGTGACTTGCTTCTCACAAGCAGAAGGCCAGCAAAAGTGAAGGTGAGGTCACTGCCCAGATTAAATGAGAGGACACTGGCTTCTGTCTCACTGGCACTCCGTCTTACCCTCTCATTTGGTCACTCTGACGAAGCCAGCTGCCATGTTGGGAGCTGCCACATGGAGAAGCCTACATGGCAAGGAACCGAGGAAGGCTTGGCCAGCAACCATTTGCTGGACAACTACCAGCAAGGAATTGGGGCCCCTGCATCCTGCCAACAACCATCGGTGTGCTCCTGGAAGCAGAGCCTTCCCAGTGGAACCCTACGATGACTGCAGCCTTTGAGAGACTCAGAGCCAAAGACCCAGCTAAGCCCCCCCGCGATGCCTCACCCACAAAATTCAAGTGGTACTTCTACCCACTGCTGCTGGCAGTATCAACTGATAAAACTTCTGGAAAGCAATTTAACAATACATACTGACAAGAATAAAAATATCCTACTCCTTTGACACTCCTGGGATTTATTCTAGAGCAATAATCCAAACGAAAGAAAAAGTCACGTATGCACACAAGATAAATGTCATATTATCTCCAACGGCCACTGCACTCCGTCTGCAAAGAAGTATGCCACCTGACAACAGGGAAATGCTCATGTAATTTTATAATAAAATGGTTAAATTAATAATTAATTATGATAAATTAAATTGATGCTATATCATACAAATATTAAAAACTGTAACTGTGAAAATATTACCACCATGGAAAAATGCTTTATGTAAGTATAAATGATAAAACAAGCATATAAAACCACACCTATGCTGTGATTACTGTATACTAATGTGCACAAATGGGGGCCGGCCCTGTGGTGGAGCGGTCAAGTGTGCACGCTCCGTTGCGGCGACCTGGGACTCCCAGGTACTGATCCCGGGCGTGCACCGATGCACCACTTGTCAAGCCATGCTGTGGCGGCGTCCCATGTGGAGTAGAGGAAGATGGGCACAGATGTTAGCCCAGGGGCAATCTTCGTTAGACAAAAGAGAGGGATTGGCATCGGATGGTAACTCAGGGCGAATCTTTCTCATCAAAAAAAAGGGCCGGCCCCGTGGCTTAGCCCTTAAGTGTGCGCGCTCTGCTGCTGGCGGCCCGGGTTCGGATCCTGGGCACGCACCGACGCACCGTTTCTACGGCCATGCTGAAGCCGTGTCCCACATACAGCAACTAGAAGGATGTGCAGCTATGACATACAACTATCTACTGTGGCTTTGGGGGAAAAAATGTGCACATATGAACGAGGATTGGAAGAAAACAGTAGACAATGAACAAAGATGATTTCATCTGCTGGTAGGATTACTGAGGATTTCTACAAGATTTAGTCTTATATTAATGGCCCTCTCTTCAGACCAATATCAGAAACAAAAAGGTTAAATATACAAGCTTGAGAAAATGTCTCAATCATTCCTCCCTGCATTAATCACATTCTTCTCAAATCAGTGAACATCAAGCTCCTTTTAGGGGACACTTGTTTTCTCTTTGAAAGCCTCACACAGTTTCCTGTCTCTGCTGAGAGAAAGGCTCACAGCTCCTCTGCTGAGGGGTGGCTCTAATCCTCCACCCAATCCTTTATCGGTTCCTTTCCATGGGAGCTGGGGATGAGGGAACTGGGAAGGGACAAACAGAACAGTGGCCCCAGGAAGTGATAAGAGAGGTGAGAGTCAAATGAAGGCAGGTGGTTCTAGCCCATGAGAGCCCCACTGCTCACAGCTCCAGACTGCACCATCCCAAGGAGGTGTAAGGTCCACTACCTGTTTGCCCAGCTGGGCCCCATCCATCAGAATAGACTTCTCCTTTATCCGTTAGGAACAGACTATGGTCCTGACCACAAGCGATCTATCAGACAAACAGAGGGAAGGTTGATGAGAAGAAATCCTTGGCAGCCCAGTGTCCTGCTCAAAGGACCCAAAGCACGGGAGCATTCCCTACTGCTCCTGAACCTGAGGGGGCCAGGTCCAGGCAGGCTGCCCCACACAACCTCCACTTCTTATTCTTTCTCACTCCACTGCAGCCTGGTTTCTGCCTGCCCCTCCACTGATGCTGCTCTTGCTAAAGGAAAGGGCCAGATGTCCTAAGGAGAAGACCCAAGAGCTCCTCCATCCCAGTCCATCCCTGAAGAACCACTCCCTTCTCCACAAGCCTTTCTCTTCCCCATCTCTCTCTTCTGCCTCTCCCATAGCTTCCAGTCTTGCTCCCTAGCTCAGCCTTACTCCTTACCCTTCAGTGTTGGAATCCTTCTCCAAGGTCTGTCTTCTGCCCTCTTCTCTCCTCCTCTTCACACTCCCCTGGGAGGCTGCATCCGTTTCCAAGGCTTTCTCTGTCACCTGTACACTGCTATCTCCATTCCCAACAACTCTACTGAGTTCCAGACCTGCTTTTCTAACTGCCTAATGAAAAGCACCGTTTACTAAATGCTTATTATGCCAGGCACTGTGCTAAGTCAATAACCAAGAACACCTACGAAGAAACTGAATCTCAGAGAAGGTTGGTAACTTGCCCAAAGTCATCCAGTTAATATGTGGGGAAGCAGGGACTTGAATTCGCATCCATGGGACTTTCAAGTCTGTGCAAGAAGCACTATACTCTACTGCATACTAAAAACAATTTCACTCTCTACCTCCTCCTTGCTTCTCTCTCCCACTCAACACGAGCCTCCTCCTCTAGGACTCCCCCATCCGGGTTGAGAACATCAGCAGCCACTCATTTGCCAGTGGAGTCAGGCTCCATTCCCTCTAGCTCACTCCCTGGACCTCTTATCAAGCCCCAAATCTGGTCAATCCTCCTTACATGTCTCTCCACATGTCCCTTCTCCCCACGCCTTCCCAAGTGGCCTTCATCACCTCCTCCCCCAACCCTAGAAAACCCTGCATCGCTCACTCTCCACCTGTCTTCCAGCCTATGCCACAGCACTCCCCTGTAAGCATACCAAACTCCAGCCACCCCACATGCTCTCAGCAGTTAAAGGCTCCACCTGCCACCTCCCCTCTGCCATGAAACCTTTCCCACCACCCATTCCTGGTCTATCTGGTAAATTCCTCTGTCACCTCCTCCACGATGCCTTCTGTCCCTTCCATTCCATCCCCGGAAGACTTAATGACTCCCCTTTGCTACTCTTATAGCACTTTCGGTATGCATTCATTTATGTATTTAAGTATTGATTATAGATATCTACCATGTGCCAGGAACTGCCCCAAACATGGGAATAAATGGTGAACAAGATAAAGCCAGCCTGAAACACACACAGAGCCTGGGCACACTCAGGTACAGCTAGTTTTTTCAACTTGTCTCTCCCACTAGAGTGTTTTCCCCCCAAACCTTATTCAAGTTGGTACCCCATGTTCCAGTACTGAACATCCTGGCCTACATTAGCCAGGCGACCATTTGTATAAAATAATTTATTAATTCAGAAAATCCGCCTAAAAATTTCCCATCACCACCCCCCAGTTTCCCCCTTTCAAAAGTGCCCCAAGGGGCAGAATGAGTAGCTCTCAGCCCACGCCTCTTACCTGGACCACCTGTCCATCGAAGGCCTGCGTTCTATGGACTTTGTGACTTCCGCTAATGGCTGAGGGCAATCTGGGGAGAAGCAAGACATATGGTCACGGTAAGCATTGTGGGGTTCTGGCCTCTCCTCTGTCATTCCTCACTGGCGGCCCCATACACACACATAGTAACTGTTAGGGAAACTCTCTAGGTCAAAAAGAAGGCAGAGTTAGACACAGGTGCAAAGGTAAAATAATACAAACTAAATCGCTTGGTGATTTTAATATGCTGCCAGAGCTGAGACTGGTGTTTAAACCCACCAGCATAACGCGAGGAACTAGAGGGAAATTTTTTTAAAGACCAACAGAAATAGAACTGAAACAGAGGAGTTTTTGAAGTTAATCAATTTGGCTAAAAATAAAGAAGGAATCCAAAGAAGGTCTAGCCATCCCAATCAATGCTCATGCACCTGCCCTCCCACCAGGCTGATGCACGGAGCTCCCCCTGAGATGGAACAACACTCTCCGCAGCTCTCCGTGGAGCACTCACTGCTCCTCTCAGGCATGAGGAACCTTGCTTGGTACTGCTCTGTGACTCTATCACACAGTAATCACTCCAGAGATGTTTAATGCTCAACACAACTTGGGGAGGGGTAGTCCTTGTGGGAACTCACCTGTGAGGTTCATTTTCCACCACCTTCCTTCCACATTGTCCGTAATAGCTGTTTGCCAGGCTGAAGACTAAAGAATACCACCACCAATGAAATCAGTTCTACAGGTGTGTGGAACCCAAGAATGTCAGGACTGGAAGGGGGTCTGGAAAGTGGTCCTAGTCCAACTGCTCACCCAACTGCCACTGGGTTTCCTTCTCCAATATTCCCAGCCAGTGCAGGCACACCTCCAGGCATGCTGGGGTCCAGACATGCTGCAACAGGCTGGGCCACCTGTACTTTCCCTCTGCTTCTCCTCTGGGCCCTCGTTCTGCCTCTCAGGAATTCCATGAGAGGCGAGCACCTCCTGTGAAAGGACTCAGCACCCCCTTGTCTTGACATGAGTACAGCCATGTTTGGCCACTCCATTGACCTACAGCCACCAGCACAAAAAGAAATATAAAAGCTGCTTTCTGAGTGGTGGGAACTGGCCCTTCTCCCATGAACATAGTTGCAATGTGTAAAAATTTCAAGGCCCTCGGGCGCCGCAGCCTGGGCCTGACTGACCATCTGTGCTGGGCTGGGACGATAACCACAAACCAATGCACGTACACAACTACTGGGCTGCGACAACAGCCAGGGTGCTCAGTGCATGTACGCCACTGATAACCTTTTGTGCATGGAAACACTGAATGCTTGCTCTGTAAACTCTGTAACTGCTTATATAAACTGCTGGAAAGCGAGGCCTGGTGAGAGTTCCACTTGTGGAAGGGACGCCTTGCCCAGGACGTGTGATTCCCACACACCCATGTCGATTGACAGGACTCTCTCGGTACTGGGGCGTGGATGTAATGGATTTATTGTGAAGTAATTGATCTGATGTGTTCTCTTTTCGGTCAACCTGGTGTTTCTCTTTCCGGTTGCCTTGTGTCATTTCCCTTCAGTCGATCTGGTCGAGCCAATGTTTTTCCCTTTCTGATCGAGCCAATGTTTTTCCCTCTTATTATACGACCTATTCGAATCTGCCGCTATCTCAGCTGATCAGGGGTTTCCCATTCTGATGGAGCTGGTGTTTTTCCCTCTTATTATTTGACCTATTCGGATCTGTTGGAGGACTACCGCCTTTACTATCCTCTGTATAATAAAATATACCTTCAGTCCATTTGTTTGGAGTGGAATTTCTTTTACGTCTCCAATCGAATCCCCCGAATCGCTCATAACACCTCATTCCTTGCACCTGTCACCAGGTTGCCCTCAAGGCCAAGTCCCCTCTGGAAAGAGTTCCTAAACACCACCTTCGGCTTTTCCTACAAAGAACCCTAGCCAGAAAATGAAATGTGATGAATTTCATCAAGTTGGCCTTCCCTGGAATAACCACTTTTTTGGAGACGGTCGGGGTTACCCAGGAGCCTGGACTCTGAAAGCCCCGCGTCTTGGAGGAAGTGGTAGCAAACAGGCTTCTCTCAGTACAAGGGAAAAGCCGTTTACACACGTAGCCCAGCTCAGTGACTTCACAACAAAGGCAGGCATTGATGAGGCTGCCTGGTGCGCACTGTCATGTTTACATATACCTCAGATTTCCCAAGAACCACAGAGAGCAGAGAACAGAAAAGTGTCAGCCAAGTCTGCCCAACATAGTCTCTTGAGCCATGCTCCTGATTTGCTCGGGAAATTCCAACAGCTTCACAATCAGATGTGGGTCAATCAAATGGGCCACTTCAGGCCCTATGGCAAGAAAGTGGTCCCCCCACCATCCATCAATCTTGAACAGGTCAATTCACGTCCTTCACCGTCTTGTCAGGACGACAGTGGGCGCTGCCAAAGGAGACCTGTAGCACCTGTGTCTCCTGAGGTCTGTCCAGAGGCAGTGGGACGGGTGAGAGCTCCAAAACACACGCATCTCCCCTCGCTGAAACAAACATAACCAGGGCGAGTGCACTGACGCAGAGTCAGAGCACTTCTAACATGAGAGATGACACTGCCCCACCCCTACATTGTTACACAGTGAGATCGGAATGACTTACTCAAGCCACATAAGTTAGTGGCACAGCAAGGACCAGAACCCTGGCCCCCAAGTCCAACCCACTGCACCACACTGCCTCCATGACACATGGGGTTACTGAAAAGCATCCTTAGTCTTATTAAAGAAAGCTCTTCACATGTCATTTCACACCATTTGAATTTTTCAGGAAAGTAAAAGCAATAGCCACTTTCTGCAATAGCCACTAGGATTTCTCAGTATGGTGAAAAACAGCACATGTTATATGACACCACTTCTAATAAAGGAAGCAAAAAGAATACATTTGTAGATGCATTTGCTCGCACATGCATTACATCTCTCCAGAAGGATAAACAGGAAACTGTTAACACAGGTTGTCGACAGGGAGAAAAATCATGATCCTGGGAGGACAGAGGTGGAAAGCAGACTCTTCATCATATGTTCTATGGCGCCATTACGATTCTAAATTATGCAAATATGTTACCTATTCAAAATAGAAAATTTTAATTTTTAAATAAGCATGTAAGATGGAATGTTGTCTAGAAGTCACTCTAAAGAAGAAACTTGGGGCCGGACAGGTGGCGCAAGCGGTTAAGTGTGCGCGCTGTGCTTCGGCGGCCCGGGACTCGCTGGCTTGGATCCTGGGCGCGTGCCGACGCCCCACTTGTCACGCCATGCTGTGGTGGCGTCCCATATAAAGTAAAGGAAGATGGGCACAGGTGTTAGCTCAGGGCCAATCTTTCTCGGCAAAAAGGAGGAGGATCGGCATCGGATGTTAGCTCAGGGCTGATCTTCCTCACAAAAAATAAATAATAAAAAATAAAGGAATTAAAGAAGAAAGTTATTGTTCTTTATAATCCTACTGGAGAGGCCAGATTGCTCTACGTATGGAATTCCTCTGACCGGTTTTAAACAATGAACTTTTGACTATTTACAGTGGAGTCTGGAGTTGAGGAGAAGATCTGCAAACGCACTGGTTCTCAACATACTCCTCACTAATGACCCCCTATCTTCTCCTATAATCCTCATCTTTAAAAACATCTTATCTACCAAATAAATAGCATTATGAATGTTATAATAATATACTTGCCCATCCATATTCATCAGTGACTGATATAATTTGCAGACAGAGCTTTTGATCTGTATGAAATAACTGGTTTATCACAATGAGATGATGTGATTCTAGGCAAAATCAAAGAAAATGGACAATGTTGTTAGCTCATATTAGTAGCTGAAAATATGAAGTACTTTAAAATACTGACAAGTGATTCACATCCCCCATTACTATCTGCATGGACCCCTAAGGGCCTGGGAAAAGTTAATATATAACATTGAAAGGGAAACTGGCTCTAAGTCCAACTACCTATTGACAGGAAATACAGAGGACAGAGGATCATGTCAACCAGCACCACAGGGATGCATTCAACAAACTGAAGACTGGAAAATTCTATAGAATAAACAATGAGATTTCTTCGTTAAATACATTTCAAGGATAAAAGATTCAAACAGACTTAAAAGACTATAAAAGTCTTCTCAACCACTTGCAATGTCTAGACCTTATCCAGCTTTTGATTCAAATAAATTTTTAAAAATAAAATAAAAATCTATTGACACTTATAAGACAACTGTCAGTTTGAACACTGACAAACTATTTGATATTAAGGGATTACATTGTTAATTATTTTTAGGTGTGATGCTATACTTACCACTCTTTTCAGTCCTTATTTTTTTAGATATGTACTGAAATATTTATGAATGAAATCAATTTTCTTATGATTTGCTCTAAATTTGCTGAAGGAGAACATGGGGGAAATTTGTAAAACAAGATCGTCATGAGCTGATGATGGTGGAAGCTGGTGATGGCCCATGCGGTGCATTATCTTATTCCATCCACTTTTGCATATGTCTACAATCATTCTTAACAAAAGGTAAAAAGAAATGTCATTTGGCATCGTACAGCCAATAAAGACTTCAATACTAAGGGTAAAAGGATTCTGATATGAAATTCAGTGAAAAAAGGCAGAAAACAAAATATACACTGTGATCAAAATTCTATAAACAGACATTTGCATACAAATGAGGGAAGAGGGAAAAAAATGAAAAGAAAGATTTGTCCAGTATGTATTTCTGGGTAATTCCCCTTTATTTTAAAAAATGTTTCATATTGTCCTCATCATATTGATTGACTAGTGTCTACTTTTGAAAATATCATAAATCATTTCTAACATTTTATAATCCAATTTCAAATATCTGGAATAAAGCCTCCATCTTAAGGCTTTCATTGAATTTTTTGCCCAGACCACATTCTAGGCACTGTAGAGTGTCTCAGGATATCTCAAACTAGGAAACAAAGGTCATCACTCTGCGGCCAAAAAATAACATCCTTACTTATCAGCAAAGGACCTTTACCAAACAGGCTGAAAATAATCTAGTCCAGATAGTTCCAAACAATGTGCCTTTCAAGACTCCATCTATGTTGTTGTTACGGTTTGCTTTATGTCATCAGATTCTTGAAAATCAGAGGGAGCTTCCTCAGCGAATCACAGCAGAAAAAGCCAAGGGGAGAGCCTCAATTTTCTCTTTTCGGCTCCTGTGAAATCCAAACTGCGAATCTCTGTTGAGTTCCATCCCCCAAACTTTCGTCCCATCCTTACTTTTAGAGGACAGCAGTGTGAATCCATGGCCACAGGCGGCAGGTGAAATCTGAAAAAGAGTTCCCATAAAGCATTCACTGATCTGGGACGTCCAGTTTTTCCAGCAATAAATGGCAGCTTGTTTACCCATTCCAAGAACACACACTATTAACACAGCAACCAACACTTATGGAATGTTTGCTACATGCTAAGTGCTTGAGATGCACTATCTCATTTCATCTTCACACTCACCCAAGGATCTAGTTATCAGATCCTCCCCATTCACCAAGACACAGTCTCGCAAAGCAGTAAAGTTGAACATTACCTTAGTTTGAATCTTGGCAACACCAGAGGGTCTACAGCTGGTAGACCCTGACCAGCTGTGTGACCTGAAACAGACTGCTTGACCTCTCTGTGTCTGTTTCCCTCTATGTGAACTGGAGTTGAGAACAATATCTCTCTTATTGGGTTGTTGTCAGGACTAAATGAGTTAATAGAGCTAAAGCCCCTACAGTGAATAGTACCTGACTTAATGTGTAAGAGTGACGGCACGTACTCACTATCATTACTGGTGGTAGTAAGAGGAGTAGTCGATAGAGGAGAAAATCGAGGCTCCTAGAGATTAAGTAACTTGTCTAATACAGTCGCGCGGCTAAGAAGTGGAGGCTGTCTGATTCCAGAATGCACCCTCTTGACCCTGATACTGCACTGTGACATTCTCAAAGCCCTGCCATGAAGAAGCATTCATACCACAGCCACAGCGAAAGTGACACATTCACAGCCCAGTGACTCTGTTGGGTGTTTCACCCAAACGCGATGTGATTATCAATCCTCACTTTCACTGGCCGCATGAGGAAACGGAGGATTCGGTAGGGCTGAAGCCAAGGGCAGCCTGGCTTTAGAATCGGCTCCTTTCCCGTAAAACCCAGAGTGAGCACCTTCCCGGGTGGCCTGGGATAGTCCTAGCTTACACCTGATGTCCCAACGTTCACTCTCGAACAAACTGGACAACAAATTCTACGGTGACCCAAATGACGCCCCACTGTCCCTTCGCTGTTTACAGTTTATCACAGGCCTCTGTAGTCAATCTCAGAGACTATATATGAACCTAATCCTTAGGAAAAGCCAGCTGATCAATAACGAGCAAATGTGAAGAATTTTCTTGGCGGGGTGCCGGCCATGAGGACTAGTTCCCAGTGAGTGAGTTCAGCGCGCTCTGCTAGGGCGGCCTGGGTTTGGTTCCAGGATGCAAACCTACACCACTTGTCGGTGGCCAGGCTGGGGCTGCGACCCACATACAAAATAGAGGATGACTGGCACATGTGTTAGCTCAGGGTGACTCTTCCTCAGCAAAAGAAAGATTTTCTTTTTAATTGCAGCATGGCCTGAGGAAAGCTAGCTAAATATTTCCTTTAAATTTGACGTGTTGGTGACTTGTTTAATCAAGTCATCCCAAAGTGACATATCCCTCCTTTTGCCCTGTGATATTTTCTCTCCTCACATTCACAGGGAACATATACACATGCACCCCTGTGTGAGTCAAAAAGCTCAGTTCCCTGGCCTTTGGGAACGGCTTGGGTCCACAGAAACGACCCACTGGGGAGGCAGGAGCCAGCCCCTGACCACACGGCAGGAAACATAGAAAAGAAGCGAGTCCACAGAGGATGCCCAGCACTCTATGCTTTCTCTCATTGCTTGTGGTAGCTGTTGATTCAACACTCAACAAATACTTGGTGAGCACCTACTGTGTTATTAAATCTGCTAGTATGGGAAAAGGCTTCGAACAACACCTGACACAGAGTCAGCATTCGGTAATGTGTGTTATAATAATGTGCCAGCAGAGCACTTCCAACTATGGTGGAGTGAAGAAGTTAGTGAAGCTCTCACCAAAAAAGAACTGCAAAACTGGACAAAATTATTTAAAAAACACCATTTCACGGCCTGGGAAATCAATAAAAGGCAAATAAACTGAGGAATTATTCACAGAAGACTGTGAGAACTACAGGTAAGAACAGCTGGAGTCTTCAGACTTCCTGTCTTGTGCTGTTCCGTCCGCCCCAGCTCAGTTAGCACAGAAGTTTGAACAGGGCAGGGCTGGCCATGAAAACCTTCAGCTTTGTTGCCAGAAAGCACAGACCTTCATTGGATGCTGAAACTGGAGGGTGCAAACTCATGCCCATCAGCAAACTAGTAGGAAACAAACAAGTAAAATGCACAACTCGACGAGCCTGATTGCAATCCTGATTGGGGCAAGAGGAGAGGCAGACCAGCCAGAAATTTCATGGGAAAATGCTAGAAAGGAGAGAGCGACAGAAGCCTCTGCCCACATCCACGGCTGACTGAGAAACTGCACGAATGGACAGATGAGACCTGAGCACCGGTGGAAAGTAAAGATGAGGAGACTGGAGAACAGGCTGAACTTTGATGTGGTTCCAACCTACACACAATCAAAGGTAGAGGGTAGAAACCTTAGAAGCTCAAGGTGTTTGAGCACAACCTCTGCCCAAATCATTGGCTGACCACAAAGGGATGCAGACTGGGGGCAAACCTCAGGAAGTCAGGCTAAAAAAAAAAAGAGGGAGGGGGACAAAACAGAAACCGAGCAAAGACATCAGTGGCCACGCACAGCCCAGGAGGCTGAGGCTATAGATCAAGTCCATAAAAATTAAAAAACAAAACAAAAGAAAAAATCCTCAGCATGAAAAATATCAGAATCCAAAATTGTTATAATATATCATGAAAAACTCCAGTTTTTAACAAAAAAAAAATACAAGAATTAAGAGTGACATATACCAGGGGGAAAAAAGCAGCCAGCAGAAACTGACACGCAGTTGACCCAGATGTTAGATTTATCAAAGATTTCAATGAACTGTTTTTCAAAGACTATTTTAAGACCATGTTAAAAAACCATATGAATACATGATGACAATGACTTGACAAATACGGACGCTGAATACAGAAAAACAAACAAAAAATCCTAAATAGAAATTTTAAAGTTGTAAAGTAAAATAACAAAATAAAGAATTCACTATATAGGCTCAACAGCAGATTTGAGATGGCAGAAGAATCAGTGAACTTGAAGAAATAGCAATAGAAAGTATTCATTCTGAAAAATAGAGAAAAAAAAAGACTGAAAAAGAAAACGAATGGTGCTGCAGAGACCTGTGGCACAACATCAATTGTATTAACAGTCAGGAAATGGGAGTCTCAGAAGGGCAAGAGAGAAAGAAAACAGAACAAAACACTTATAGAAAGAATGGCAGAAAACCCACCAAATTTTATGAAAAAACGTAAATCTAAGATCAAAGATGTTCAACAAAACACAGTTAACATGTTAAAAAACAAACTCTGGAAAGCATCCAAAGAAAGTGGACTCATCAGGTACAAGGCAACAACAATCAGATTCACGGCTCACTTCTCATCAGAAACTACGGAGACCAGAAACGAATAGAATGACATATTCAAAGTCTGAAAGACAAAAACTGTCAACCAAGCATTAATTCTATATCCAGCAAAATTACACTTTAAAAAAAATTGAAGCTGGAATAAAGACATGACCAAAGACTGACAGAATTCACTGAGAGCAGACGCGTCTGAACAAGAACTAAAGAAGTCCTTCAGGCTGACAGGAAATGACAGCAGATGGTCAGTAACAATCACAAGAAGAAATGAAGGACATCAGTCAAAGTAATTATAAAGGTAAATATAAAACACTGCACAAATATATTTTGTCTATCTTCGTCACTTAAGAGATTTAAAGGACAATCGCACAAAATCATAATTATAAATTGCTTTGCTGGGCTTCAAATGTAGAAAGATGTGGTATAGATCACAACAACCACACAAAAGAGAGAGGAGGAAATGGAGCAATGTTGAAACAAAGTTAGTTTCCTCAGGATTAGGTCACTATTAACCTGAAGTAGATTGTGATAAATTAGGACACATTTTAATCCCAAGAGCAACTACTAAACAAATAAACAAAATATAGTAAAACACCCAACAAAGGAATTTTAAAAGTCCGCTAGAAAAATACCTATTAACCACAAAAGAGGGCCTCAAAAGAAGAGCAGAGAGATAAAAATGACATAAAGAAACAAAGAGCAAAACGGCAGATGTGATCCGACTACATCTGTAACTACATTCAAAGGACATGGATTGAGCAATGTCGGTGAAAATAGTGGAGCAACAAAAACACTGGGAAACTGTCAGAATCCACTTTTCAAAACTCTGACGAAGAACCAAAGACTTCAAGCAATCTGGGGGATGTTTACTCCAGGAAAGCAGCTGACTCTCAGTCAGAACAGCAAGCTTGGTCGCATTTTAATCGGACCTATTCCCATCCACCTCTCCTCAGCTTTGCAGGAGCCCTCAATACCAACAGCTCACAATTTCAGTGGAAATCAGCAATCTGGCAGCCATGGGGGGAGGCAGAAAAGGATTGGAACAACTGCAAAGTCCCACTCCCAGAGAACTCGCGTTTCATCTGTCTGGTAGTGCCCTGCAAGACCCCATTAACAAGGCTCTATTTTTCTGACCTGATGCAGATATCACCCAGAGCAAACAGCCTTTCCTCCCGGGGTGTCTGTTGAAAACAATGAGAGGCTAATAACTAACATTAAAGCTGCCTGGGTGGTGCATAATAGTAGGAGCAAACAATATAGATTAACCCAGAAACTATCAACCAACTTGACCTGACATCTCTAGAACACTGCACCCAAACAACAGCAGAATACATATCCTTTTAGAACACACAGGGAACATTCTCCAGGATAGACCATATTCTAGGCGAAAAAAGAAAGTCTCAATACATTTAAAAGGACTGAAATTAAAGTATGTTTTCTAACCACAACAGAATGAAATTGGAAATCCACAAATAAAGAAATTAGGAAAACCATCAATATTTGGAAAGTAAACACTTCTAAATGACTCCAGGGTCAAAGAAGAAATTCCAAAGAAAACTGAAAACTACTTGAAGGTAAATGAAGACAGAAGAAATACAACATATCCGAATTTATGGGCTGTAGCTAAATAGTTCCTAGAGACAAAATTATAATTTTAGCTTTAAACTTTAGTTTAAAGCTTGTAATGTAGCTTTCAATACCTACATGACAAAAGAAAAAAGACCTCGACAATAGCCAAACCTTCCACCTTAAGAAACTAGAAAGAGCAAACTAAACCGAAAGCAAGCAAAGAAGGGAAATACTAAAAATACAACTAGAAATCAATCAAACAGAAAACAGAAAATCAATAGTGAAAATCAATTCAACAAAAATTTGGTTCTCTCGAAACATTAATAAAGTTGACAATTCTTTAGCTAGACTGACAAAGGAAAAAAGAGAAAATACTAATTACCAAAATCGGGAACTAAAGAAAGAAGATTACTACCAACATACAGAACTGTGGGAGATCAGAAGTGAATACTAGAAACAACTTTATGCCAACAAATTAGATAACTAACAAGAAAAAACACATTCCTAGGAAGACACAAATTACCCAAGCTGACTCAAGAAGAAATCGAAAATTTTAATGTGCCTATAACAAGCCTAAAAAAATTAAATTAGTAATAAAACAAGCTCTTCTTACCAAGGAAAGTCCAGACCCAGATAACTTACTTCACTTGTAAATTAACCCAACATTTACCTAAGGAATAATACCAATTCTTCACAAACTTTTCCAGAAACTCATTCTATGAGGCCAGGAATATCTTGATACCAAAACCAGTCAAAGACATCACAAGAAAAAAATCCTCAATAAGATGTTAGCATAACCAACCCAGTGGAAAAAGGATTATTGTCCAAGAACAAGAGGAATTTCTCCCAGGAATGCAAGCTGGTTTAACCTCCAACAATCAACTAACGTAATATATCCTACTCACAGAATAAAGGACAAACATCACATGATCACCTCAACAGATATACAAAAAGCATTTGACA